>NW_007728157.1:179139-206491 GCF_000696425.1 Galeopterus variegatus | reverse complement strand
GGCGGCTGGCGAGGGCGGCGTGGGAGAGGACGCCGAGACGCAGGGGCGGCCGCGCCGAGGTGACGAGCTGCGCACCTGGAAAGTTACCCGGCTGGCTGGTGAGGTTCGCGCCGGGGGTGCGCGCGGAGGGCCAGGGACTGGGGGAGCGCGTGTGCCTGCTGCGCGTGCGGTTCACGGCGTGCGCCTCTGTTCCACACGCCCCGGGTCTCTGGCTTGTGCGGTTTGCGTGGGGACGTGTGCACGCGCTGCGTTCGCTTGGTGTGGCAGCGTTTCAGAGCGCCCGGAGGCGAGGAAGTCTACTCGTTTTGTAAGAAGCTCGGCTGGGGTGGGAGGGGGGACGAGCTCAGCCCCGGGGGGTTCTCTAGGCATTAGCCCCCAGCAGCAGCGCAGGCGGTGCTCGGGGCGCGGGGCTTGGGGTGCTGTCAGGGCGTGCGCTCCTGGCTTGGCTTCGCTTCGCAGGGCTCTCGATAGCTGCTAGGACAAGAGTACTCCGGCAAGGACTTTTAGGAGTCCTTGTAAACTTGTGTGGGTGTCCAGTGTCACTCTCGGCACCGTGAGGCGCTTCCACATTTCGGTATTTCCTGGCGATGAAGAAACATGAGCAAACAAAGAAAAACAAGACATCGGTCACTTTGGGGATGAGAGAAAAAGAGACGGGTTTAAGTGTGAGGAGAACTAGGGTGCAATGCACAGCAGACGAGGCTGGAGCTGAGAGTAGAGACAACAACGCGGGCAGAAAATAGGTGGGAAGGGTGATGCTCAGGCGAACGCCTTGCCTTCCTCATCTTCAACCTGTTCCCAAAGTTCCCGGGGGCTGTTTTTTGTTTGTTTTAAGTAAAAGAAGAGAGCAACATACACCTGCCACCCGGGCCGTACAGTTCCTTAGAAACTGTTGTCCCCCATCTTTGCAAATTCCTATTTAACTCAAGGAGAAGGCGGTCATCCCACATAACATACAGTAGCTGTTGCCAGTATTCCTGTTTAGTTCTGCAAGGGAGGGTATGAGCTAATATGTGGAGAATTCTTTTGGAGACTTAGAGGCTATCCTCTCCACTGGAATACTGTATAACTAAGAATGAGCGACATAAAAAGATGATGCCCAGGGACCCTTCTCTTTTACATGAAGTACTTAATTCCGGTCCTCTGAAATCATTACAAGTAAGGCTGAACAGAATTCACTTCACCGTGGAGGCATGTGTTGCCCAAATCCTGTTATCCCAGATTGTCTTGCTTCCTCTAGAATATTTTCCTATCAATTAGCCCCTCTTTTCCTCTGTTTTCATTTTCTCTGTCTTCAGCGGTTCATTATTCCCGGCTTACAAATACTTGCAAGTTCCCACTATTCTAAAACTCCTTTGCATAAACCATGATACCATCTTGAAGTCCCTACTCACTGTAAGCTCTTTCTACAGTCCCTTGTCATTGGGTTTCTATCCTGACTCTTCCGTGAAAGGCTAAATTCAGTGCTTTTCCCTTTGATCTCATTTGCTTTGACGTGTCTGTGAGATGTGAGCTGCAACGTGCTCACCTCTTGAAAATCTTATCTTTATGACCTTTGTGATACTTCTCCTAGATCTCTTATTTGTACAACTATTCCTTCTCCTTCCTTGTTATTTGCTTCTCCTCTTCTTCCTGTCTCACAGATAACATGCACGGCTATTACCTATATGTTCATACATAACAGTACAGGCATTCCCTTCTTTTTTCCTTTAGTGATCTCATCTACTAATAGGACTTCAAGTCTCACCGCTGTGGAGTGGTCTCTTACCTTGACTCCTCTTCTTTGCCTCAGCCTGCTAGACATTTCCACCTTGATGACTCACAGGCATGTCAAACTCATTATATCAATCTAGACTCATTACTGTCTCCATAAAGCATGCTAATTTTTCTGACTTCTGTTAGTGTCTCAGTGCCTAGCCCATAGATGGTGCTATGTGTCATTTGTGAATGAATGAATGCCGAGTGAATAGTACTACCTTCCTCCAACCCTTCCCAAATCAAAACATTTGAAGTTATTTTGATTCTTCTCATGTGCACATCCCTTTAATTACTACATTAGAGACTCTATCCTGCTGTGTTCCTCCTGCCCATCCTCTTCTTTTAATTCCTACACATCTTCTCCCTTTAGCTAAAGCAATAGCTTCTTCTTACCATAGCCCTAGTTTTCTTTCCAACCTCATGTAGACCTAGATACTCTTCCTCCCCTGATTGCCAGTCCCCTGGACACTTGGATCATTTTCTTTAGCTTCAGCTTCCAGCTTCTGTTATTAATGTATCAATAACTGCTAAATATTTTCAGCTTCCCCCTTCCTTTTGATTTTCTAATCCCTCATTTCTTACTGCTTACTGAACTTCTCTCTCTTAAAGTCACTCAAACTAAGCATGTCCAAAATTAAACTCAGTGTTACATCCCTCAAATCTGCTCCTCATTTTAGATGACATCATGTCTTACCCAGTTGCCACAATGTAAACTTCCAAATCTTTATTCTTTTTCTTCTTACTACCACTCAAATTCCACTGGCTATAATCTCCTGATCTGTACCTACAGATCTGCATTTCTGTGTGTTTGCCTGTTTGTCTGTCAATATAGCACCCACAAATAGCTGAATGAAATGCTACTGAATTTGGAAGTCAAAATATAGGATATATGGCATTCATAAAATTCACTGAACATTCTCGCAGGGAGAGGGTCACTTCAAAGAGAGCCTCTGAAGTAGCTGAAACTTTGGTACAATAAGCTCTTATGGTCACCTGTTGGTAGAAAATTACTCTCCAAATCAAGATGCTGTGGACAGAGAAAACAAGCAGTGGATTCAAAACTGAGCCTCAGGTCAGTAGTTATAAGGTCAAATGAACAGATGCTTTTAGTTGTGACATTGATGTAGAATTGAGCTGTTTCTCACAAAGACAACTCTGTGGTTTGCTTCAGGGAGAGGAAGCAGGGATTTATATATTCAACAATGGTTAATTATTCTCTTGAAAGAACTATGGTGAGACAAACTAATGGTAACACCAAATGCGTAAGTTTCATATAAACCTAGAATATTATCTATAAAAGCCTGGATAATTCACTCCTCTGATGTCAAGATAAATTGCCCATATCTTAAAAAAGAATCTGTTCTGCTTTTCATGATTTATTGAAGGGAAGGAAATTGCAGAATTACTTATAGCCATACCTTTTACCAAATCCCCTAAGAGAACGGTCCTCTCTCCTTGCTACCATGGAGAATAGTCCATGTTTTCTAAGTTCAAGTCATTAGAACAGGTGTGGGACTCTGATGGCCCAATCCTGTACTTACCACCCCTTAGTTGGATTGATGCAGTAGGCTTTTATTTTGTCTTCCTTTTTCTAAGCTCTTTTCACTCCATTCCATATTTATTTCCAAAAACATTATTTTTCTAAAGGACAATCTGACCATATAACTGGAAAAAAACTTGGCCTACATTAAATTTCAGGTACGATAATGTGTCATAACAAACTTTTTAGTATCTTACTCCAGTATCTCACTTTCTCAGCTTCATTAATCATCACTCTCCTTCTACCCATCATGCATCTCAGCCTGTTCCCCGAACGCACTATCAAGCTTCTTGCATTCATTTCTTAGTACATGTTCCTTTTTAAAAAAAATTAATGAACTTTTCATTTTAAAACAGTTCTAGGTTTACAGAAAAAGTAGGTGGAAAGTACATAGAGGTCCCATATATCTCCCTCCCACCAGTTTCTCCTATTCTTAACATTTTGCATCAGTGTGGTACTTTTGTTGAAATTGACAAGCCAGTATTGTTACAATATTATTAAAGCTCATAGTTTCCATTCGGGTTAATTTCTTGTGTTGTACATTCCATGGGTTTTGATAAGTATGTAATGACATGTATCTACCATTACAATGTCATACAAATAATTTCCCTGCCCTAAAAGTTACTTGTTTTCCACTTATTAATTCCTCCTTTCTTTTCTTTGAGCTCCTGGCAACCACTGATCTTTTTACTGTCTGTCTCCAGAAGTTTGTTTTTTCCAGAATGCCATATAGTTGAAATTATATGGTATGCAGGGTTTTCAGATTGGCTTATTTCACTTAGTTATGTATTTAAAGTTCCTTCATGTCCTCTCATTTGTTGATATTACTTTTCGCTATTGAATACTATTCCAGTATATGGACATATTACTGTTTGTTTATCCATTCACCCATTGAAGGATATGTTAGTTGCTTCCAAGTTTTGGCAATTATGAATAAAGCTGCTATAAACATCTGTGTGCAGGTTTTGTTGAGGACATATGTTTCTTATCAGTTGGGTAAACACCAAGAAGCGTGATTGCTGGATTGTATAATAAGAGTATATTTAGCTTTGTAAGAAACTGCCAAATTGTCTTTCAAAATTGCTATATCATTTTGCATCCCCATCAGCAAGGGATGAGAGTTCCTGTTGCTCCATATCCTTGTCAGCATGTGGTGTTGTCAGTGTTTTGGATTGTAGCCATTCTAATAGGTTTGAAGTGATATCTCTTTATTGCCTTAATTTGAGATTCCATAATGACATATGATGTCAACTGAGTAACTTTTTATGTTTCCATCTGTGTATCATCTTTGGTAAAGTATCTACTCAGATCTTTTGCCCATTTTTCAGCTGGCTTGTTTGTTTTCTTATTATTGAATGTTAAGAATTCCTCCTTTATTAGATATGTTTTTTGCATATACTTTCTCCCAGTCTGTGGCTTGTTTCATTCTCTTACCTCTTCTTTTGCAGAATAGAAGTTTTTAATTTTAATGAAGATCAAATTAACAATTTTTCCTTTCATGAATAATGCTTTTGGTCTATCTGAAATGTCACCACCAAACCCAAGACCACCTAATTTTTCTCCTAGTTGTCTTCTAGGAGTTTTACTGTTTAGTTCTTACATTTAGGTCTATGATCTATTTTGACCTATTTTTTTCTTTTTTAACTGCACAGTGACATTTATTGTTCCAGCCTGGAAGAGCTAATTTTTATAAAAGGTGTAAAGTCTGTGTTTAGAGGCTTTTTGTTTTTTAAACATGTGGATGTCTAGTTGTTTCGGTACAATTTGATAAAAAGACTGTCCTCTCTCCACTGCTTTGCATTTGCTCTTTTGTCAAAGATCAGTTGACTATATTGTCTGAGTCTTCTTCTGGGGTCTCTATTTTGTGCCATTGATTTGTCTATTCTTTGACTAGTACCACTGTCTTGGTCATTGTAGCTTTATATAGTAAGTCTTGAAGTTGGATGTCTGTTTTCTGACTTTGTTCTCCTATAATATTGTGTTGGTTTAGAACATGGTTTTTGATCAATAAGTTTTTTACTAAGATAAGTTGTTTCATTGGGTAAATAATGTTAACTGTAATAGTAATACAAATTAAACAAATACTATGTGCCAAGCACTGTGCTAAATTCTTTTCATAGTTTACTTCATCTAACCTCAAACAACTCTAAATGATATGCAACATTATTTTATCTGTCTGTCTGTCTATCTATCTTTGTGTTTATTTTCTCTTCTATTATTGCCCAGTATCTTGCCTGAGGGCATATAAACATAAGTGAAAGTGCTTGGACTGGGACTCTGGCTCTATAACCTTAACCAGCACTATTACCATCTCCCATATTTACAGATATACATGTAGCTATACATATACATATATATATATATATATATGTAAATAAGGGTGTGCATATATTTATATTAGAACCCAGATGGGTAGAGAGAGAAACAGATATTATCTAAGTCACAGCGAAGATTTTGGTTTCAAAATTCTTTAGGGCTGGAGAAAAAACATACAACAAAGCCTAATTCCTTCCACATTGACTGCTAGCTGTTAATCTGCCTGGAAGAGCCTTCACAGTCACTTTTGCTTTTCTTGTAGTTACCTCTTCTAGTTACCTCTCGGAGGATAGCATTTCCTAAATTTTGGTTAAACTAACATATAAATAATTTATAATATTATAGAGTTTTTCTCCCCTCTTGTGAAATGCCGTTACTCTCTATGTTCTTCTCTCCCATCCCTGGCTGCAGAAGAGTATTACCTCCCAGTGAACCATGTTTTTTTCTGCCTTGAAAAATAATTAGGGTGGTTTTTTTTTTTTTTTTTTTTTTTTGGGTTTAAGGATTTCACTGCAATGTGTGAAAATAAATATGGGCTACATGAGGGAATTACAAAGCTCAAGGAGTCCTTGTTGTCCTGGAACTGGCTCTCTGTCATTCATAATGCTTTTTCGTTTCAACCTTTTGGTGGGACTTGTTTCCCAGGATGTTTGTTCCAGGATGACTTCTTTTCTCAATGAAAGATATTATTCAGCAGAATAAGATTTCCTCCACCTCAAGGGAATAATTTGCATCTTTGAAGTCCTCTTGTCTGGAAGACGTCTAGTTTACTAGACTTCTGTCCCACCCAACAATGATCGCCTCTGGGTTTTCCACACACCAAGACATTAAGTGCCTGTCTCTAGTCCCATAATATAATAAGAGCTACTTATTTACTGGGTGCCTACTACATGCCAGGCATTGCAGAGGGTACTTATAAACATAATCTTCATAATAACCTTATGAGATGGAAATAAGCATATCCATTTTGTAGATATGAAAACTGAATCAGAGATTCTAAGTAATTTACAGAAAGTTGGGAAAGGGCAGATTATTTTCTAATACTGACTGGCCTGATTCCATTGTTCATGTTAAATTCTGATCTTTATCTCCAAACTCCTTTCTTATTACATCACATGCTGCCTTCTACATATAAGAATGATTTTTTTTTTTTTTGTCTTTTTTCGTGTCCAGCAACAGACCGCAACCCTCAGTGTCGCGCCCGTACTGGACAGGGACCGGCAACGGGATCGCAACCCTCGGTGCTGCGCCCGCCCCTCGCTCAGCCAGTGAGCGGGAACCAGTCTGTATGTGGGATCCGAACCCTCGGCGGGAGCGCCGCCACACTCCCAAACGGCGCACTGTAGCAGTACGCCACCGGGCCAGCCCCAAGAATGATTTTAATAGCCTATAGTTGCTACATTGATGGAGCAACATTCTGTGGTTCAGTTCTCCTTGTGGCTAGCAATACATACTTGAGAAGTAGCTTATCTTAACAACTGATACAGGAAACAGAGTGAAGCTAATTAGGTTTTATGAAGACAGAGACTTGAAGCCTTGGCTTTAGAGACAACAAAATTTAAATGGATGAACTAACTAAGAAATCAGAACAGTATTGAGCGATTTAGTAACTTACTTACTGCTGTAGACTGGATTGCCCCCTCCCCCAACCTCACTGAAGCTTAAATCCCCACTGTAGCTGTGGAGGGTGGGAAATCCTACTATGGTAATTGAAAGGTGAAGCCTTGAAGAGGTGATTAGATTGTAGGACCATGCAGTAGTGAATGGCTTAAAAATGGTGGTTAGGGGCACGGTTTGGAGGGCTTTGAAAAAGAGTGAATGAGGAAGTTGTCCTCTTGCTCTCTCTCTCTCTGCTTCCACCATCTTGCTATGTGAGGGGTCACTGTTGCAACCACCAGGTGTGTTCCTTGGACTGTGGATTTCCAAGCCTCAGAAACTGTAAGCAATAAATTTCATTTTCTTTATAAATCACCCAGTTCCAGGCATTTCATTATAGGCAACAGAAATGGACTAACACACTTACATATTTTAAATTAGTGAGTTGAAAGATGAATTAGTTACTCTCTTTGGCATTCTAAATCATTACATCACATGCTGCCTATAGAGCTTGAAAGATTTATACAGATTCCAACTGACTTCATTAAAACCAGAGAATAGTTGGTGTTTTGCGAGAATTTAACACTCTACCTAATTGTGCTTCAGATTTGTAAAATTATTGGATTGGTACAGAATTTTTTGAATACCATACAAAGAGCAAAAATGATTCTAAGCCTTTTTGTGTTTAGAATGCTAGAACTGTTTTCTGTGTCAAAATTGACTACAAGTCCATAAAGGGATATGCTTCTGATATAGTACATGACACTTAGATAAGTCTTGGTAAACAATTGTTCCATGAATAAAGAATGAGTTGTTAGTTAATATTAGATTTAAAGGTTTTTGCACTTGCTTTTGTTCTTTATAAGGCAATTCCTTTTCTTTCTATCATCCTACTCCTACCTTCCCCTCTTTATCTAAGAATGCTTGTCCATGAACCAAAAATCCTAGCTAGAAGATGGCTCATTACTGCATGTGAAAAACTTGTGCACACATTAATTTAAGATACCTTTGGGAGCACCTTTCTCATGCCTGTAATTCAGATTCTCTTTCAAGTTTATTCTCAGGTCCTAATCTAACATCTTCTGAATTCCTTATTCAGGATACAAATATGTCCAGTGCCTCTTCTTTGAATTCTAGTCTTCTCAACCTTCTTATATATTCTTAATATATAAGAATAGTCAATGCTACCAAGTCAACAGAAACTTAAAGGTTAAACCTGCCACCTCTCTGCAACATAGTAAGGCAATTCTCAGGAGGCTAATGTTTATTAATGATTACTTTGAACCTGAATTCTATGAGGGAAATCTGGGTGTTGCAAAAATTACTATTATAAATACTGCACATTCATTTTCATCTTAGACAACCTGCATTGGCTATTTGGTTGCATATGTTTGAAGCATAGAGGCTGTGTTAAATCTTTACATCTATGCCTTTGTTGTTGTAGCAGTCACAATTATTCTGGTAGAGCTAGTGAAACAAATAACCATTTCATTTCTATCTAAGTTTGAGATTTAGAGAGAGAGAGAGGCAAGAATGTGCGGGTTATAGAACTTCAAAGTTTCACATCTCTGTTCTGATTTTAGATAATTGAAAGTAATTCAAGCTTAGTTTACAAGTGTTACGTGCTTCTGGAGTATGGCTGTCAAGAAGTATGAAGTTTAAATAGGTAGCCTAAAAAGCCTTAAACCTTATGATAAGGAATCAAAGCAGTATTTCCCAAATGTGCCTTATTTGAATTTTACTCATATGTGCTTATTACCCACAGATAATTTATTTTTATTTTCAGTGAATTGCCTCAGTAAGCCTACATACCTAATTTAGCCTTCTTTGAAGCAACAGTATCAATGAAATCACAACTTTTTGGTACTAATTATTTATATTTCTAGTAAATATTAAAATGAATACATAGCTATTGAACTCAAATGTTTCTGAACCAACTAAAATAATTCCTCATGACGCATGATCTGCATATCACATCCTGAGACTCACTGGATTAGTGATTACTTTGGGGCCTACATTGAGGATATTCTTAATAGGAAAAGAATAGAGCCTTGCACCACAGGACATCAGTTTTTGGACAATTCAGCTTTAGGACATAAAGTAAAAGATGTAGAAGAATCCTTATTCCTCTGTTTCCTTTTAGTGACCACAATCCAGAAATTTTTGGCAAGGAGCATTATCAGAAATGCAAGACTTAATAAGGACGAATGGCAGGAGAAAAGTGCTAATAAAGCAGAACCAACTCTGCCTCCACCTACTGAGGAATGCGGATGTGCTATTTTCTTTTAGTATATGTGCTGCCGAAGCGAGCACAGGATGTGCTATTTTCTAATCAAGGGAAGGGTTCTTAGTGTAGCCACACGGGGAGCTGTGAGAGTTGTGACATTTCCATGCTTCTGTTGTGGTAGTTGCTTGTTTGTGTTTTATCTTTGCCATGCTGACATCTAAATCGCAGTTTTGTTGTGATGCTTTTGACAGCTGTCTGGAAAGAATGACCAAAGAAACAGCAGGTAGCCCAGGCCATTTGTGCAAAATGCTTAGGTGTGATACTTGTACTTGCAAAGGGACGAGGAAGAAGGAACCAACCACATGCCGATTCCTCTTTATGGAGGGTCAAAGGAGATTAATTCATAACTTTTCTTCTGGAAGCATGGGGAAATTTATTGCTTGTCAAATGAGAATGACTGCTGTATTTCTATTTGTGAATCAAATTGGGATGATATGGATGATGGGGGCTGTTGGAAAATGAAACACCACTTTGTAATTCCCAATTCCATGCCCTTTCTCAGGTCCCTGAGCAAAATGGGAAATGGTTCCGTGAAACCCAAACATTCCAAACATCCAGATGGCTACTCTGGGAACCTCACCATTGATGCCCTGCGGAGCAAAGTGACAGAGCTGGAGAGAGAGCTGAGGAGGAAGGATGCTGAGATCCAAGAGCGTGAGTACCATCTGAAGGAGCTGCGGGAACAGCTGTCAAAGCAGACTGTGGCCATTGCTGAGCTCACGGAGGAGCTGCAGAACAAGTGCATCCAGCTGAACAAGCTTCAGGATGTGGTGCATATGCAGGGGGGGAGTCCACTTCAGTCATCTCCAGATAAAGTGCCTCTTGAGGTCCACCGGAGGACCTCGGGATTGATCTCTCTCCACAGCAGGAGGGGAGCCAAGGCTGGGGTGTCTGCTGAACCAACCACCCGAACCTATGACCTCAACAAACCCCCTGAATTTTCCTTTGAGAAGGCAAGAGTCAGAAAGGACTCCAGGTAAGGAGTCCCCATATCCTTTTAACTCAGATGGCCTTAATATTATGAAATTGTAGAGTGATATTTATTAAACCTCCTTAAAGAGCATATTAACCTTATCAGATTTTAGGATAGAGGGTTTCTCAGAAGGATCTCCCATTAAACGGAAGTTTTCTTTAAAGCAGGAGTTATACTTTACCTGGACTTTGATGTGTGAGATTATATATATGTATAATATTTATATATAAAAAACTGAGGAGCTGAGTTTACTGAAAAATCATTTCCACTATCCTGAAAACACTAGGGAAATGGAGAGGTAGTATTAAGAAGCAGTATTTCTTCTCTTTCTGGAGAAGTAGACTTAAAAATGTACACAAATCACAATGAATTATGAATATGTATAGAAAAAACCACTTCTTAACAGTTGGTCTGCAGGTGTCATGAAAAAGGAACAGGCTGGAGCCTCAAAGGACGATGAATTTATTCATTCATTTCACAGTCTATGTTGAGTACTACTGTCTGCCAGCCACTGTGGTAGATGCTAAGTATGTATCAGTGAATAGACACAGAGCCTTTCTCATGGGGGAAATAAACACTATACACAGAAGGAAGTAAGCAATGCATAATTATCAATTGGGATAAATGATATGAAGGAAGCCAACAGTATAGCGGTGGTGTCTGGGGTGATGGGGAAAGAGGACAAGGAATCAACAGAAGTGGGCTTGTCATGAAACTATGGCTGAAGAGTTGACCATAACTGAAACCTGAAGTATAAAAAGGCGTGTAGACTAGGCAGAAAGCATTTCAGGCAGAGGGAATAATTAAAAGATAGAATTGCTTTTTAAAATTATGATTTTCAAAAGAACGTATGAATATACATCACCACAACATTGTGTGTGTGTGTGTGCACATTCCATTTCTGGCTAAAGTTTGATTTTCCTGACTGGGAAATATTGATGAGAAACATCATGAGTTAGGTCTTCTTTCTGCATTATTTTTAAGTGAGTAAGTATTTATTAATTGAAATTGATACTTTGCCTTGAGAATGTCTTGGCTGAGCCTGGATCTCTGTTGCAAAATGCAAGATCTGTAAAATTAAAACAAATGTTAATTTATTCACAGACACAAGTATATAAATCAAGATAAAATGTCCAACATAAACAAATGATTAATTTTGACAACAAAATTATAAAGAAAGGTTTAATTCATCAATTTTTTTACAGAATTTGACACATAGTGAATGATCAATAAATATTTGTTAAGGAAGCTAGTCATGCTGGATTATTAATCATAACATTCTGTGGCTGAAAGAAATCTGATTAATATTAGACTTCCGGAGAGTTTTATTAAGCCAAAATTTTATTATTAATTGGTTTAGAAAGGTCCTATCTATTCTCTTTCAAAAGCAATAAATTATTTATTTTTAGAATACAGAAATTATAAATATTACAAATTTATACTTGTTTTTATATATTCTCTTTTGATTGTCAGAGACATTAATATATAATAGTATATAGTGCATTATATTACTATGTATATTATATGTATATGTAAGTTTTATACAAGGGTACTTCAAAAAGTTCATGGAAAAATAGAATTAAAAGATAATGTGAATCCTTCCATGAAGGTTTTTTGTTGTTGTTGTTGTTAAAAGGGAAATATATTTAACATAAATGCATACGTTAATAAAAAAGAAAGATGTCAAATCAACAATTACCCTTGCACCTTAGGAAAGTAGAAAATGAAGAGCAAACTAAACCCAGACCTAGCAAAGGAGGTAAATAATAAAATTTAGAGCATATATTAAGGAAACGGAGAATAGAAAAAAAAAAAAAAGAGAAAATTGATGAAACCAAAAGTTGGTACTTTGACAAGATCCACAAAATTGACAAACCTTTACCTAGATGGACTAAGAAAAAAGAGAGAAGACTCAATAAATAAAATAAAAAATGCAAGAGGAGTCATTACAAACAAATTTACAGAAATCAAAAGGGTTATAAGAGAATACTATGAATAATTGTTGGTCAAGAAATTAGATGATCTAGATGAAATGAATAAATTCCTAGAAACATGATGCCTACCAAGACTAAATTATGAAAAAAACAGAAAGCTTGAACAGAACTATAGCTGGTCAGATAAGTGATTGTTGTTTTTTGGTTTCCTGATGCAGGACTGCCTTGAAGATTTCTTGCAGGGCTGGTCATGTGGTAGTGACATCCTGCAGTTTTTGTCTGTCTGGAAAATACACTATTTCTCCCTCATTTCTGGAGGATAGCCTTGTGGAATATAGTATTCTTGGCTGGCAGGTTTTTTTTTTCTTTTAGTATTTTGAATATATCATCCCATTTTCTCCTGGCCTGTAGAGTTTCTGTTGAGAAGACTCCTGTTAGTCTTATAGAGACTCCCTTGTAGGTGACTTGATGCTTTTCTCTTGCTTCTTTTAAGATTCTTTCTTTGTCTTTGAGCTTTGCCAGTTTGACTATAATGTGACTTGGAGAGGATCTTTTTGCGTTGAATCTGTTTGGGGATCTTTGAGTTTCCTGGATCTGAATGTCTGTGTCTTTCCCTATACCTGGGAAGTATTCTATTATTACTTCATTGAATAGGTTTTCCATGCCTTTTCCTTTCTCCTCCCCTTTTGGAACACCTATGATTCAAATGTTTCTGTGCTTAAGGTTGTCTGCTAGCTCTCTTAGATATTCTTCATTTAAAAAAATTTTTTTTCCTTTATTTGTTCACCTGGATTGTTTTGAGAAGTTTATCTTTAAGATCAGAATTTCTTCATTCTGCTTGTTCTAGCCTGCTGCTTAAGCTCTTTTTTTTTTTTTTTTTTTTCCGTTTTGTCTTTTTTCGTGTCCGGCAATGGATTGCAACCCTCAGTGTCGCACCCGCACCTCGCTCAGCCAGTGAGCGGGAACCGGTCTGTATGTGGGATCCGAACCCTCGGCAGGAGCGTCGCCGCGCTCCCAAGCGGCACACTGTAGCAGTGCGCCACTGGGCCGGCCCTACATTCTTTTTAAAGGTATTAATCTCTGTAAATTTCCTCCTTCAAATCCTGTATTTTTCTTCTCATTTCATTATGTTTTCTAACTGACACTTCTCATATCTCACTGAGTTTCCTTAAGATTGTTGCTTGGAATTCCTTTTCAGTCATTTCAAGGGCTTCTTTCTCTATAGGATCTGGTATTTGAGAACTAGTGTATTCTTTTGTTGGTATCGTATTTTCTTGGGTTTTCATATTTCTAGTATCTCTACATTGATGTCTTGTCATCTGGTAGAGCAGTTCATTCTTCTACTACTCTGGAGTGGGGTTTGAGGAGGGAGACATCCTCCTCTTTTTTTGGTCTCTGCTGGTGACGCTCCTTGTGTCAATGCAGTTAAGTCTCTGGTGGGCCACATGCATGGAGGCTGTGGCTACTGGTATGGCATTGAGTCACTTTTTTGGCAGTTGTGGCCATTGTGGTGACTGTGGGGGGGCCACCTGTGTGGAAGTGGTGTTTCTTTGTGCTCCTTGTATGCTTTTGGGTGGAGGATCCTGCCCTCAGCTCCTGCCTAGGCCCCCAGGTATTCTCTGCTGCTTGCCTGCTTCTGGGCGGAAGGCGCAACTGCCCTCAGCTCCTGCCTATGCCCCTGGGCATGCTCTCCTTCAATAAAATTTTTGAAGTACCCTCATATAGTATTAACCCATAAAAATCTTTTCAAATAGCAATGTGTTTTTATATGCAGAACAATGTGTAAGAGAATTTAATAACAATTTATCCTCTTTGATCTTCTCCCTACTTATGCCACCAGGTGTCTCCTCTTGAACCAAGATTATGTCAATTACTTTGTTCAAAGACTTATACTCATCTTGAGGCAAAATACCATTCTCCTGGTGCTGAAGAATCTGAAATAAGCATATACCTTTGAATTTCTTCATTAGCTCTGTTATAACCAGGCAAAGAAGATCAGTGGTTTTATATATAGTCAATTTCTGGGCCAAACCACACTTTTCATCTGTCTGTAATGAGTGGGACACAGGAAGGACATGATATCTCCTGAATAAGAGTTATGGAAAATTTGACTCACCATAAAGGCAAGCAAAGTGGATACAAGTCTGTGTTGAGGTCAGGATAAAAAAAACGGGCTAATTGATTTCTTTATAATTGGCCCTAAAAAGACCAAATTAGATCATTCATGCCCTACTAATCCTCATCTGCTTTTCTAGAGCCTTGTGGTTCTAAACTGAAAAATTAAATAGAACATGGAACCAGAGAATAAAATATGATGGAATGATAGATTCCTAATTTGAGGATTCAGTTTCAGTAATTCATGAGAAACTCTGTAACCCACAACGTGTCAGTCTGTGATCTTGATGAAGCCCCCAGGCTCAATGTGGTGTGAGTGATGAGGGAGCCTCATCAGCTGCCAGGCAGCCTCAGCTCTTGCCAGATTTGTTGTCCTGAACCCATCGTGTTTATTTTTAGGGTCTGAAGGGGTAACTTAAACTGTATAGTTGCACCTCCCTGCTTTATTTGGAGGAACTTATAGTGACTCTTGACATTTTACTTGGGAAGACTTGTAAAAATATTAAATATATAGTCAGAAATAACAATTTTTAAAATGCTATGATTAGAAACAATTTCATGCTATTGTTATTTCTCCCTGAAACTTATGCTTCCAGAAAGTGCTGCTCTGCTATCAGTGGAGAACTCTGGAAGTTTGTCTCTTGCAAAATTCAAGGGTCTGCTTTTTAAGCTAAGGTTCTAGAATAATTCAGTGCTGTCCAGTAGAACTTTCTGCAGTGATGGAAATGTTCTGTAATTCATTCTGTCCAATATGGTAGCCAATAGCCAAATATGGCTATTGAGCACTTGAAATGTTGCTCATGTCACTAAGGAACTGGGTTTTTAGTTTTAATTAACTTTAAAATTGGATAGCCAATTTATAGACAAAGTAAGACCTGTGTTCAGTTTTAGGACAAAGCTACAGAAAATGAGAATGTGCGTGTCAGATTGAGGTGGGCACAATATGGAATCACTGTTAAGCTGCACTGAACCTGCAGTATATCATAGCCCTTTGTAATGACTTGGCTTTGTGTGTACTGACCATTTTAGGTCTTCAAAAGCATACAGTTATGTGGGCACAAAGCCTCTTTCTATGGCAGGCACCCAGTTTGGCTAATGTATTATAAATCACATGATGAGTCAGAGTATTAGAGTATATCAAATACATTGATCTCCGATTTAAATTTGATATGGTGAACATCAGAAGACTTTAGAGCTAGAAGAAACTTAAAGATTGTTGCATGCTACTCTTTTTACAGGAGAAGTGAGGGAACAGGTGCAGGGGACTTACAGAATATGTCAGGGTGGATGGCAGAGATAATTCTGGAATCCAAGACTTTTGGCCAGTTCTTTCCCTCTGCAGTCCTGATCTCTATTGTTCTCTCAACTAGCCACAAAGATGAAAGGCCTCAAGTCAAACCAGTTTGGGCACCAGTCTATCTTATTATGTCATGTCCCATTGACAGGTAGTAAGAACAATGGTGCTTCCTGGCTGCTTTCATGTGGAGATGGGCAGAGCCTGCTCACTGCATCAGTGTTTCCCAAAGGCTGGATCCTCCGAGCTCAGGCTTGTGAGAAAAAGAGATGGAGGATGGTTTTGATCTATCTGATGACTCCAACTGTGGTGTATATGAAGGGTCATATATGGCTTCCCGAATGAGCAGTGTTTCTCAAGGCTGAGAACTGAATGTCAGTGGCAAAGGAGGGCAGGGGAGAGCTCAAATCACATTTCTCTCCATGTCTGATTGACCTTGAGCACCAAGACAACCATGCATCTAGAGGTCAGACCTTTTACTCAAATTAAGTTTTCTGTTTATGGAGACATTGTTTAACTTCAGCACTGGCAGAGCAAAATTACAAGCTCACGCTGAGTGTCTGGTGGAACATAGGAACATTAATCAGAGACATCTGGCAAGTTGCTGGTATGAGTGCCTTTTACTAAGAATGCTTAAACTATCATTTGAAACTATTGTTCTTTCATGAAAAGGAAAGATAAAACAAAGATTTGCCATATGACTTCAGATGTTGACTCCAGCTTTAGGAAGGACAATTAGTTTTATTTGTCACTCCCACCCCAGGAGCAGAATAGGTAAAAGTGGAAAATGCTAGTGAGTCACACATTTAAATAAGATGTGGAAAAGCTATGAGGAAGGGTATGTTTGTTATTATTTGTGCTTCTTTTCTACAGCTGTGCTGAGCATTCGAATGTGCATTCTAAAAATGTGTTTCCTTTATTGAACAGAAATGTTTCTATGGAAAAAATTTAATATTTACATATCACTAATTATGTCAGCCACCATTCTGATTGTTTTACAAATACTGAATCATTTCATCCTCACAACAAATCTATAAGATAGATATTATTATCATGCCCATTTTATATATGAGAAAACTGAGGCATGCAGAGTTATGTAACTTGCCTAAGGTTATATAACTTTTAATATTAGAACCAGGATTCATAACCAGAAAACCTGCTATCTAGCATCTTCTTTCACCACTCCTATATAGGATTTTTCCAAGATGAAAATTAGAGGCAGACACTTGACATTTTACTTGGGAAGACTTGCAAAAATATTAAATATATAGTCAGAAATAACAATTTTTAAAATGCTATGATTAGAAACAATTTCATGCTATTGTTATTTCTCCCTGAAACTTATGCTTCCAGAAAGTGCTACTCTGCTATCAGATTGCAGTAAAGGGAAATTTTTGGTGGGTGGGGAACTCGCTGTTTTTCTTTCCATGACTTACATGTTGCCATATGAGAAGTTCTATATATAGATTTTACACAGAAAATTAAATATTTTTAAGAGTGTGTGTACAAACTCTTATCAGTTGGACAGTTAAAAAATTGGTGCCTATGATTATAAATATGATAGTCTTAACCTAAGTCTTCAGAAAAAGCAAAAAATGAAGCTCCGTCTGTAAGACATAGAAAAAGAAAAAAAGTCCAGTTGTGTGGTGACCTGATAACCAGAAGCTGTGGGTGAAAGCAGCTGGGCGATGTGTCTTGGCAAAGTTGTCAGTGTGTTTGAAAATGAAAGGTTATATTTTGTAGCAATAATGTTCGTGTAGACACCAAGGTAAGATCTAGCTACTCAGGGATGGGATGAGAAAACTAAATTATCAGTTAACTATTAGAAGGCTTGGTGGTTCCCCTACATTATCTCATGGAGGCTTTAGACTGGCCTAATGGTTGGGGAGTTACTTTTCGGTTTTACCAAGGTGAAATGTTGGCTCAGTGTTGTAGCATTCATAGTTTATCGAAGCAGGTTTCCAATTTGAGCCTGCCCAATGTCAAATATGTATTCTCTACCACAGTGTCCACAGCATTTACAGACCGTGTAACCTGCAATTCAGATGGTTCCCCCTGGGGTTGTGCATCCTGGCTGGGGCTTTTCTTGAGGAGTGGGGTGGGGTGGGGGCGCTGTTAAGCTTCAACAAAGGGAGAGGTAAGGATCATGAAGTTTAAGAACCTGGCTAAAATTAAGTGGTGGCTGCCTTCACATCTACGTGAAGTTAAATAAGCTTTGGCAGCATTTCTGAGTCCTGGTACCCAGCCCCTCTCCTTTCTTGCATTTGCCCTTTCTTGTCTTAGGAGTCAAAGGGCTCTGGGATCTGCTTCTCATCTCGGCCTTCTCTCAACCTCTCAAATAAACTGCTTTGTTTATATATGCCCTTTTCACCTTCTCACTTTATCCTCGAAACTTCCAGGCTGTCAGTTGCTAGGTGTTAGGAAAAATGTTTAAATAAGCCTCAGAAAACACTTAGAATTTGAGGACATATTGTTTTGAATAGTCAAAAATATAAGTACTCATTGTAAGCACCACGCTGATTTGGAGGAGCCTACCCTCGCGTCATGGGCTACAGTCCTAAGAGGCACTACGCTATTTTTATTCTCCACAAAAACCATAGCAACAGTTGACTTGATAGCCTTGGCTAGCAGTTATAACATCCGAGGTTCCCGTTCATCCTTCAGATGAACGCATTCAGTTCAACAAACAGTTATTGAATATTGAATCAGTGAAGCTCATTCTTTAATCTTGTTTTCTTCCACTTTTGCTTTCCTTTCCTTTTTTTGTATTTCTTTCTGTCTCCCTTACCCCATTTTTCCACTGATACTTTTATTTTGTTCCTTCCTCATCTTTCCCCATTCTCAGTATCCAACTAGTCTGTGGCTACAAGTACTAATTTTGTGTTCTTGTTATAGGCCAGGCACACTGATATGACCAATGTATAGTTATTTCACTTATTTTCAAAACAAACCTCTAGGATAAGTATTATTATCTAAGACTTAGCAATCAGAAATAACTAGTTCCTGGTCATGGCTAGTAGTGCCCAAAGAAAGCTTTTGTAACCTTCCCTAGATGTTAAGACAGCTGCCACTTAATTGGGGCAACTCTGAAACCTATACTCATTTTATTTTGCTTGATATCTTCTTAATTTATAGGATATTTATAAAAGTTGGTGGATCTGCTGCTTAGTTATTCCAGGTGAACTGAGCAGTGCTGACTCAGTACCAGCATCTCAAAGGCCTGGGCATGAGCTCCTCGCTGTCCTCCCTTGCATCTTTAAGTGTCCTCTGAAATGGGCTGCTCTTTTCTACCTCTTTTTTTTCCTTGAAAACATTACATGCTGTTCTGGGCACTTCCCATTTCCTTGCTAGATACCCACGAAAGACCAAAGGATAGTTGAGAAGACAGTGGCCTTTCTTCTCCTTGCTTGTTGGATAAGAGGGAAGCATCACCACTGGCCTTCGCCTCCTAACAAGCTGTACAGTCGGTTTCCAGGGAGCCTCCCTTTTCTTTCTGTAAGCCTGAGCAGCTCGGCTCCTTTCGCCTGGCTTTTTCTAGAGTTTAAACTTCAATATGATTCTCAAGAAGGGGAAAAGATCTGAAGGCAAGGTAGAAACTTCCATTTTTAGATTCTTTGGAAGTATGTTTCTTATATTTATCCTTTAGCTAAAACTGTTGCTTTTCCTTTCAGTCTCACTTTAAAATAATTTGTATCCCCTTCATGCTGACTCTCCTTAGGAGTATTTGTTAGACTGTTTCAGGGCAGTCTAGTTTGGCAGTTTTTGTGGGTTTTTTTTTTTTTTTGAGATTTATAACCAGGAATGGCCATTGGATATTTTATATGTAGTTTATTCTAAAGTGTAAGTGATCATCCATGTAATCTCTCTGGGGTTCTTTGTTTGTTATGCCAAATCAATTTTTATTGGTAAATTTCAAGAAGCAGTTTTGATAGTCTTTGGGGGGCTTACAGATGAAGCTCTGGGAAATATGAAGGAAAGAAAGATTTGGAGCTTCCAATCCTCTCTCTCCAGAAGAGATGAGGAAAGAGGAAATAAAAAGAGAGCTGAACAAGATTCTACTTGAAATTTCTTGGAAATAGAAACTCAGGGAAACCTAAGTGTATTTGGTTTCCATAGCTACACAATAAATTACCACAAACTTAGCAGCTTAAACAAGACATGCTTGCTATCTCAGAGCTTCCATGGGTCAGGGGTCTAGGCAGGGCTTATGTAAATCATCTGCTCAGAGTCTCACAGGCTGCAGTCAAGGGGTCATCTGGCTGTGTTTTTTTCTAGAGCTTTCTAGAGGAAGAAGTCATCTTCCAGCTTACATGGTTGTTGGCAGAATTCAGTTCCTTGTGGTTGTAGGACTAAGGTCCCCATTTTCTTGCTGGTGGTCAGCTGAGGGCTGCTCTCAGCTCCCAGAGACTACTCAGAGTTTTCTGCCATGTGTTCCCCCCACAGGCCCTCTCACACCACAGCAGCTTACCTCTTCAAGGCCAGCTGGAGAATCTCTTTTCAGTTGGCTAAGATGAAGGCTTGTCTAACATGGGGATGCCCCTCCCATCATCACTGCTGTTTTTGTTGATAAGGAGCAAGGCACAGTTTCTATCCCCACTCACCAGGCCCTCTTGTGTGTCTGGTGTGAGATTCCGTGGTGAAGGATGGTGACTATGCTGGGCATGTAAAGCCATACATAAAAAGTCCGGAGTCTTGTATGCCCATGTTCATAGCAGCATTATTCACAGTAGCCAAAAGGTAGAAACAACCCAATGTCCATCAAAGTACAATATTCTATTAGTTTGTTTCTATTGCTTGTAACAAAATATATGGAACTGGGTAATTTGTAAGAAAATGAAATTTATTGCTTACAGTTTTGGAGGCTGGGAAGCCCAAAGTCCAGGGAACACATCTGGTAAGGGTCTTGGTGGTGGTGGCAGTGACCCAGGAGTCTCACATGGCAGAAATGGTGGAGCAGAGAGAGAGATCTCCTTGTGTGCTCTCTTTTCAAAGCACTCAGAACCATACCCCTGACCACCATTATTAATCCATTCACTACTGCATGGTCCTACAATCTAATCACCTGTTCAAGGCCCCACCTTTCAATGATCATAATGGGATTTCCCACTCTCTCAACTCTGTCACAGTAGGGTCCAAGTTTCCAATACCTGGAACTTTAGAGGACACAATTTAAGCCTCAATGAGTTTAGGGGGAACATTCAATCCACAGTAAATATATACATACAATGGGATATTATTCAGCCCTGGAAAAGAAGTTCTGACATTTGCTACAATGTGAAAGAATCTTCAAGACATTATGTTAAGTGGAATAAGCCAAGCACAAAAGGACAAATATTGCGTGATTCCACTTCTATGAGATCCCTAGAATAGTCAAATTCAGAGGGACATGAAGTAGACTGGAGGTTGCCTGGGGCAGGAGGGAATTGAAAAAGTTCTGGAGATGAATGGTGATGATGGTTGCAAAACAATGGGAATATACTTAACGCTACTGAACCGTACACTTAAAAATGACTAAAATGGAACATTTTATGTTATGGATATTTTACCACAATTAAAAAAAGAGTCCAGAATGCTGGGGCTGACTTGTCAGCATATTCCTAAGTGCAGGCTGTGTTTCAGGTTGCAGGCAGGGTGCTGGGAGGAGAGAGAGGAGAGGAAGGAGTTTCTCTTTTCTTTATTTGTTATATTGGAAAGGAGAATAAGCTATGTAAAGTCTTGTGATAAACATTAATTGATTATTGATAATCAATAATTGTTAATCACTTTATTGATTAGTTGCTTGATGAGCCTTCAAAAGAGGTATGTTCCCAGTGCTGTGGAAATATGTAGGGTAGGGACTACTTGAAACTCCCTTACCTTTTCTTGTTTACAACTGCAGTTCTTAATCTTGAATGCACATTGTAATCACCTGGGGAGTATTAAAAAATACTGATGGCTGGCTTCTTGATGCCTGAGGGAGTCTGATTAAATTGGTCTGGGGTGAGACCCCCGGGTAGATGGATTTCTAAAAGCTTCCCAATGATTCTAACCACTGAGAACCACTGTTATAACAGGCTTCCCTGTAGCTGACTCCTGAAATATTCAGTTTGACATCTAAGAGCAATACTAATTACAGACATTTAAGGGAGCTATTTACCATTCGTACCTAATTACCATGCAGCACAATGATGATTGTGTGTATCATTGAGTGTGGCAGATTAACTTCCTTGTAAGTTTTGGTTATTTTCAATATTTCATTATTAAACTCTGTTCTTTGGTGCTCATGGGAATAGGATCATCTGCACATAGTTGAGAAAGAGAGACGTGTTTGTTTTGAGCATGAAGTGACAGCAAACATGATTAAATTACAACCATGCTTAATTATATGGTCAATAGGTAAGAGAATTGACAGGAAATAAGTCATGCTCTTTTTCTGATAACCCATGGAATGAGATCATCTTTCTCATAATTATAAACTTGTGCATTTACTAGTGTTTTTATTTCTTTTGGTTTATCACTCAAAAAAACTTTCCAGGGGTTGGGGAGGAAGTAAAAGGATATTTATCCTGATTATTACTTGTGCCTTGTTTATTAGGTGACTGACACTTTCCACTTCCACTTGTGTCTCCACACCCATAATTTTTGAACTGGGAGAAAGAATTTGAATGTCTATTAACTTTCTTAATTTTGTTGAGTTCCTCATATGTGCCAGATACAGTTCCAGATGTCAGGTGTTAAGAAGATGCAGAAAGCATAGTCACACCCTCAAAGATTAGAGTCTGTGTGGGGAAATTAAAATTTATTTCAGTCTCAAATGATTAGTATTCTAAGAGATAGGTGTACAAAGGAAGGAGGGAGCATTCTTTACTTGGGATTAGGAAAACATCCATAGAAGAGAAAATCTTGAGCTGGGTTTTGAAGGAGGAATACAGTGCAGGGAGACAAAGTGAACGGGCACATTTGGGGACCTGCAAGTAGTTCAGTGGGTTTGGAGTACCCTGAGCACAGTGAGGCTGGACAGGCAGAGGGTCTAGATTGTCAAGAGTTTTACCAGCATTTTGAAGTGGTCTCCCTAAATAAATAAAGCAAGTTTTAAGTACATGTAGAGTCTTTAGACCTGCTCTAACTTAGTTTTTAAGTTGCTGGTAACTTGACAGTTTACTATAGGAAATAGCTAACCCTTTTGTTATATATTTTGTGTGCTAGGCACTGTCCTTAGTGCTTTATATTGTTAAGTAATTTAATTTTCACAGAGATCTTATGACCCATGGACTGTGTTTATTATTGTTTTACAGCCTAGGAAACTTAGAGGTTAAGTGACTTGCCCAGGGTTCCATTGTTCTAAGTGGCAGAGCTTAGAATCAAATTCTGGCATTCCAGTTCCAGATCTGTCCTTAAAAAATATGCTTTACCATATGCTTTCTGTTTGTATATTTAATTAAGCTGTGAAATGCCTTATAAATTGCAGCAGCCCCTACGCTCACGATAAGAATGAAGGTGAAACCCACTGGCCCCGGCTTTGCACTGAGCCTTATGCAAAGAAGGTTGTGAGATAATGCTTTAACCTGACAAAAACAAACAAGAGAACACAGACCTCTAATGTCCAAGACCAGAGAAGGAAGATTGGGAGCCTAGTACAACAAGAACTGTTGGTGAACTTTGCCAAATTAAACTTCCTGTAGCAACTTAGAGGATGAGAATTACTGCTTCAAGAAATGTTGACTGTGTTAGTTGTGGGTATAAAAGGATTATAAAAGAATTATTGATGCTGTATCATATGGGTTTGAATTTGAGATCCAGCCCCATTGGAGGAACTTTGACCTGAGCAGAGGGTCTTGGCAGTGCCTCTTTGTTGCCCTGTGGTTTCCAGAACTTTTATATCCACTCTGTCTCCCAGAAAAACATGCTATGATTACTACCATTGCCAACTACTCCTGCTACTTTTTAAAGTGTTTGTTAAGCACATTATCTGAGCTAATGTGCATAATATCCCTATGAAGTAGGTATGATTACTATGCTGTATTTACAGATAAGAAATCTGAGATTCAGAAAGGTTAAGTAACTTGTCCAGATCATGAAAGTAACTTGTCCAGATCATGAAGCTAGGAAGTAGCAGAGCTGGGACTTGAACCTAGAATTTTCTGAGTCCAAGCTATACATGTTTTTTCAAATGAATTTTCTATTGAAGTACACAAATAGCAAAGTGAACACATCTATGTAACCACCAAACAGATCAGGAAATAGATTACTACACCTCAGAAACCCCTTATGCCCCCTTCTAATCTCCACCCATTGGCCACCTCAAAGGTTATTACTATCTGCACTACTATCATAGATTACCTTTTTGCCTACTTTTGAAATTTATTTTAATGGAATTACAGAGTGTGTACTCTATAGACTTTGGATTCTTTTGTTCATCTAATGAAATTAATTTATGCTATTGTACATACCAGTATTTAATTAACTTTTGTGTCCTAAGTAAGTGCTTGATAAAATTTGTCTAATAGAATGTACGTGAATACAAGTAGTCTAGGAGTTCAGAGTAGAATGAAAGGATTCCATCAGTGACAGAATGCATCCCAAATCTGGGGGGTTTCTTGTTGTATGTATCAGGTTTGGATAGGTTGAAGGGAGAAGAAACCAAGCTTAATAGAGGACAAAATATGTTCCAAGCCTTAAGGTAAAGCTTGAAGGCATAGGAGACAGTGAGGGTACCAGCCTATTAGTAATAAAGGATTTGTTTTAGGCAGTGAGTATTAGGTGGATAAACTGGAACTGTGTTGTAGGAAAGGATGAATATTAGACTGTGGGATATTGATTTTCTTCTATGGGCAAAAGTGTATTCACATATTTCCATGCAATGTTAACAGAAGTTAAGCCAAAAAGAAAAAGAAAAAAGACATTGAAGTTTGAGAAACACTGATTTAAACAGATTTGGTTATTAACATACTTCTTTGAATGTTTAAAGTGTGCTTTTGTGAATTTACAAAATTGCTTAATTAAACTCAGCACATTTTTGCATATAAAGAAACAGTGTTTCTGGAAATGTACTTTGGAAAGCTGGGATATGTGGGCATTGCTATATAGTATTTATTGTATGACTATACACAAATTTACCAATTCTACTATTGATGGGTATTTGATTGATTCTGGTGTTTAGCAATCATGAATAATGCTGCCATGAATATTTTTGCTAGTGTGTTTTGGTGCATATATGTATGATTTATGATGGGCATAAACCTGGGAGTAAAATTGCTGGGTAATTCATTATATTTAAGTTAAAATTTAATACAGATTGCCAAACCGTTTTACAAAGTGGTTGAACAAGTATATATTCCCACCAGCAATGTACATGTGTTAACTTCCTCCACACGTTCAGTAGCATTTGCCATTGTCAGTCTTTTTCATTTGGCCATTCTTTTCGGTATGTTGTGATATCTTATTGTGGCTTTAATTCTTCCTGTTATTGTTTTCTAGTTTTATACTGGTTGTCATCAGAAAAGATACTTTTTTGGTGGGGGGGATGGTTAGGATTAGCGTTAGTGGGCATTGGGGAAATACTGACTGGAATCTTACACTAGCATGAAATGTTTGTGAAAGCTGGGGCTTTTTTGATATTGTTCACAGTTCTTCCACCTGCACCAAGATGATAACCTAGTAAAGCTATGTTCTCAGTATATATTTATTGAGCGAATTGTTGGTTATAGTGGATAAAGGAAGAATGAGATCAGGATGAAATCAACTTTCTTAGCAAGATTAATCTTATTATATGGTACATGATAGACTGTAGGGGAAAGAGGCTAGAAGCTGAAATCCCAGAAAAGAAGCTATTAGAGTTGTCTGGACCTAAGATTTATTCTTGAATTCTGCTGACATCCTTGCAAATGGAAAATAAAATGGATGTCAGTGGTATTTTATGAAGAGAATTGACAAGATTTGGTGGTAGATTAGATGAGGAGGGCAGGAAGTTTTCAAGGTACTGAAAGTTTGGATGGCTCTGAGGAAGATGGAATGACCATAGGGAAGGATGAATTTCCATATATGAGACTTCATTCTGTTTCTTTCATGTAGCCTAATTATCTGATGAATGGAGTCATGAAGGAAATATCTAATTCTGTGAAGCCATACCTTGTGTTTGAGAACTTCTTGTACAGAAAAAGACCACCAGTTTTCAAACAAGAAAGCTAGTGTCGAGAGAAAGTTTGAATGAAAATTTTTTTTTTTTTAATTTTTATTTTGTCAATATACAATGTATATGATTTTTATGGCCCTTCACCGACACCTCCCGCCCTCCTCCCTCTCTCCCCTCCCCCCCCAAGAATGTCCTTTCCGTTTACTTGTTGTAACAACTTCAAAAAAAGTATAGTTGTTATATCTTCTTCCCCGCCCCCCCCCGGTTTTTTTTTTGTGTGTGTGTGTTTGTGGGTGAATTAATTTGATTGTTTTTTTAGCTCCCTCCGATGAGTGAGAACATGTGGTATTTCTTTTTCTCTGCCTGACTCGTTTCACTCAATATTATTCTCTCAAGGTCCATCCATGTTGTTGCAAATGGCAGTATTTCATTCGTTTTTATAGCTGAGTAGTATTCCATTGTGTAGATATACCACAATTTCCGTATCCACTCATCCGATGATGGACATTTGGGCTGATTCCAACTCTTGGCTATTGTAAAGAGTGCTGCAATGAACATTGGGGAACAGGTATACCTTCGACTTGATGATTTCCATTCCTTTGGATATATTCCCAGCAGTGAAATAGCTGGGTCATATGGTAGATCAATCTGCAACTGTTTGAGGAACCTCCAAACCATTTTCCATAGGGGTTGCACCATTATGCATTCCCACCAACAATGTAAGAGAGTTCCTTTTTCTCCGCAACCACGCCAGCATTTATCGTTCAGCGTCTTTTGGATTTTAGACATCCTAACTGGGGTGAGATGGTATCTCAGTGTGGTTTTGATTTGCATTTCCCGGATGCTGAGTGATGTTGAGCATTTTTTCATATGACTGTTGGCCATTTGCATATCTTCTTTAGAGAAATGCTTACTTAGCTCTTTTGCCCATTTTTTAATTGGGTTGCTTGTTTTTTCCTTGTAAAGTTGTTTGAGTTCCTTATATATTCTGGATATTAGTCCTTTGTCAGATATGTATTTTGCAAATATTTTCTCCCACTCTGTTGGCTGTCTTTTAGCTCTGTTAATTGTTTCTTTTGCTGTGCAGAAACTTTTCAGTTTGATATAGTCCCATTTGTTTATTTTTCCTTTGGTTGCCCATGCTTTTGGGGTCATATTCATGAAGTCTGTGCCCAGCCCTATTTGCTGAAGGGTTTCTCCTATATTTTCTTTAATAAGTTTTATTGTTTCAGGGTGTATATTTAAATCCTTAATCCATTTTGAGTTGATTTTAGTAAATGGTGAGAGATGTGGGTCTAGTTTCAATCTCCTGCAAATGGATAACCAGTTATCCCAGCACCCTTTGCTGAAGAGGGAGTCCCGACCCCAGTGAATAGACTTAATGCCTTTGTCGAAGATCAAATGGCAGTAAGTGCGTGGGTTAATTTC
>NW_007728157.1:49602-178788 GCF_000696425.1 Galeopterus variegatus | reverse complement strand
TGTTGTTGGCCTATTCAGGTTTTCTATATCTTTTTGGTTTAATTTTGGAAGCTTGTGTGAGTCCAGGAATTTATCCATTTCCTCCAGGTTTTCGAACTTGTTGGTGTATAGCTGTTTATAGTAGTCTCGGATGATTCCTTGTATTTCATTTGGGTCAGTTGTAATATCACCTTTTTCATTTCTAATTTTTGTTATTTGAATCTTCTCTCTTCTTTTTTTTGTTAGCCATGCAAGTGGTTTGTCGATTTTGTTTATCTTTTCAAAAAACCAACTTTTTGATTTGTTGATCTTTTGTATTGTTTTTTGGGTTTCAATTTCGTTAAGTTCTGCTCTGATCTTGATGATTTCTTTCCTTCTGCTAACTTTAGGTTTGGATTGTTCTTGTTTTTCTAGTTCTTTAAGGCGCTTTATTAGATTGTTCACTTGCCAGCTTTCCATTTTTCTGAGGTAGGCATTTAATGCAATAAATTTCCCCCTTAGTACTGCCTTTGCTGTATCCCACAAGTTTTGGTATGATGTATCATTATTTTCATTAGTTTCAATAAATTTTTTTATTTCCTGCTTGATTTCTTCTTGGACCCATGTATCGTTAAGTAGAATGTTGTTTAATTTCCATGTGTTTGTATACTTTCCAGGGTTTTTGAATGAAAAATTTTTAAAAAGGCTATTTTGAAAATCATTCTGAGTTTCTGAGTGAGAGTAAATATATTGTGCAAAGATTCTGACTTTGCCCCAAAGCATCTTTTCTTCCAGCTCAATATTTGTATGATATCTGCATATAAAGTATGTTAATTAAAACCTTTGAAGTTTATGGTAATGAAGATTGGGTAACTATTTGGAGCTACTTCTTTTCCAAAAGAAATCAGGGTGTTCTGGGATTATCAAGTGGAACTTGGATTTGGGGAATGAATAGGCTGTGAGATTGGAAATGTAGATTCTGTCTAGACTAGAAATACCTAGAGTAAAACTTAGGCAAATGCAGACTACCGCCATCGCCCTCCATGTCTGATCAAACCTAATGAGCACCAAAGGAGCTGACTTTCCTTCTCAGAAGAGGCAATGGGATGGGATATAAGCAGCACAGACTTCAGACTCACCGACTTAGATTTAAATCCTATGAGGAATAAATTGCTTTTTCTCTCTTAGTCTACTTCTTCATAAATAGGAATAGTAATCATCTCACAGTATATTGGTGAGGATTAAATAAGATGTAAAATAACTGGTACCACATATGCATAATCAATGAATGAATACTACATCATAGTCCCTTGAGTATCACTTCTTCCTATCCACCAGATCTGCTTTCCATCTAAAAATCATGTGTCCATTAGTAGTATATCTAGGGATCTTGAGAGAGGCTGTATTTGTGGTGATAGCAATGAGAAATGATAATCACATTGGTATAATAATAACTACCAGAGAACTATTCAAAAATATTTTCAGAAGTTTTACATGTAAGGTATGGTGTTATAACACTGGGGCTAGAAAATAATTTGTCCTTACCAGACAGTTTTAAGTATGTAGATAGTCTAAATCAAGAGTCTGAAGTCAATCTATATAGCAAAATACGACTGTTATTAATTGTAACTAACATCTCTTTTCCATTATACCAGTGAGAAGAAACTTATTACAGATGCCCTTAATAAAAATCAGTTTCTGAAGAGACTGGATCCTCAGCAGATCAAAGACATGGTGGAATGCATGTATGGGAGAAACTACCAGCAAGGGAGTTACATTATTAAGCAAGGAGAACCAGGAAACCATATCTTTGTGCTGGCAGGTGGGTTTCATAGATTTTTCCAGTTATAACAAATATTTTGCCTATTGTCTTATGAAACATTTATAAAAACACAAAACCGGCTGCTCTATTTGTAGAAAGTGTAACAGATTGAGCTTATGAAATAGCAACATTGTTGATCCAATCATAATGATGATAATACTTAATATTTACTAAATGATTTGTATGTATCAGGCATCCTATTGAGTACTTAGTAGAGAGATCTCATTTCATCTTTTCACCAACCCAGTAAGGCAAGCACTGCTATCTCCATGTTACTAATGTGGACAATGTCCCAGAGAGATTAAGTAATTTATCTAAGGCCACACAGCTCATAGGTGGTGGAGGTAAAATGCAAACTTAGGCAATCTGATTTAAGAATCCATACTTTTAACCACAATGCCACTCACTTGAAAAAATCTTTCCATTCAAAATAATGTTGCTCATGTTGACATTTCTAGATAATTGTACCAGGAATAAAAAACAATTATTTTGCATTTCTAGAAAATATTTGGTTATATACAAATGATTTCAAAAAATAATTTAGGTGCATTTAACCAAGAGACGAATCAAATGGAATGTCTTACAATTAAAACTGGTGTTTTTAGAGTCATTTAAATTGTTTCCTTCCTCTGTGCTCACTTGAACATGCTTACATGTTAGGAAGTTTATAATGGTTAGAAAGGCAAAGGATTTATTTCTCAAATCTTATAATGGCTATTCCCCCTAATTTTTTTTTTAGATATACAAGAAAGGAATTATCTGAACAGGGATTAAGGTTATGAACACATTGTCAGATTCTGAATTATCCCAGCTTTCTGAGTTTTAGGGATAAAAGTTAAACTGGCTTACCCAGATGCAGTGGTAACCTGTGATAGGCTGTGGCCTTCTGTTTGGCATTGTAGTTCCTGGTCATCTAAGCAATGTTTTTGTTCTTGATTCTTTGGTTCCTTAGGTGTGAGGCAGAAATCGCCTATCTAAACAAATTAATAAACATATATTATTCTTTTTATAGTGTATAAAAGATTGTTTTCATATATTTCGATTCTTTTAAGCATGCCAGTTTTATAATTATTTGTGTATTATTTGCCATATACATCTTTGTAGGCACTTTAAAAATTATACAGTCCTTCCCAAGTAATTATTCTTCTCAAGAAGTAAATTGAAGTCTTGATTTAGCCAGCCTTCAATTTTTAGGGACAGGTGATCCAGAGCAATTTTTCCCTCTTGGAACTTTTAGCCATTTCACTTCTACTTAAGCAACACTAGAACATTTTGGCAAGAAAAGGTAGGTCATAAAGTCGACTAATATTTATGGAACCTGCTAGAAGAGGATAAGAAACTCATGTCAGCCCATCTTGTTCCTTCTCAGTAGTTCTGATGAAAGGCTTGGGGAGAAAAGAGGTTGAACAAAAAGCAGCATCAATACAGCTATGGAGATTAGGGCTGTGGCATACATGGAAATGACAATTGCGTGGTTTCTTATTTGAATTAATTATGGTGTCATCTAAGGACTGAATTGCCTGGTTTAATTATCTGGTTGAGCAAATTAATTTGATAATTAAAAATCTCCGCTTATAAAATATAGCATCAATAGAAAAATAGGAAAAGCACATTTAACTTAAAATTTTGATATTCCATGTAGTCCTTCAGCATTACTCAAGTCCCATGAGCCATAACTGATTACAAAAAAACCTTGATATACATTAAGATTCATGATGCCAAGTGGACAGTACCACTAAGTGGCTTTGATAGAATAGAATTTAGCTGTAATGAGAAATTTTTAAATTGCATATCTAATCAATAGGATTTGGAGCCAAAACAGCATTGTATTTTTCTTACTAGAATATAAATTCTATCAGAATAAATATCTTTCTCTTTTGTTTTCTCTATTGCTCTGACATCTGGGATAGTTCCTGGCACAACATAGGTGCTCAGATCAGATCTGTCAAATGAAGGGATGGACAGAGATGACCTCGAGCTACTTAGTGGTGAATTAGGAAAAGGAAAAACTAATTCTTCAAGGAAAAGAGACATTACCCCACCATTTTTCTTCCTCTGAAAATCTAATTTAGATTTTTTTTGCTTGTGATTTCAGTTAGATAAGGTTTTGTTTGCACTTGTTTGGAGGGAAAGCAGAAGAGAGTTGCCAGGCAAAAGAATAGTGAAAAAGAAAAGTGCTTGAAGTTCTGCTTCTTCCTTCCTCCAGTCTTTGCCTCGGTAGAGATAAGTGCTATCTTCTGAATAATTTCCATTGATAATTAATATGTATTACATTTAAGTGAAGGAGAGGTTAGATAACAACTGAGGTACCATGAAGTAACTTGCTCAGGGTCACACAGCCAATATCGAGGAGTGCCAGAATCAGAGCCAGGCAGTCTGCCTCCAGGGCCAGTGATCTTATCAGTTATGGCAAGTTGTTCTTCTGTCATTGTAAGCAACTGTACTGTGTTTTCAAGACACACAGTGATTATTGGGATCCTAGCAAAACAGAAATGGTTTCATGTACTACATTTTTCACAGGGAAGAATGAATTTTAAACAAAATGCTTGCCATCCACTGCTTCAGGAAAAGAGCTTAGTAACGATGATAATGATATTAACAATAGCTAGTAGTTATATAGATTTGACTACGTGCTAGCCATTGTTCATAGTTCCCTCCTTATATTAACTTATTTATTTATTTATTTTAATTTATTTTTTTATTTTAACTTAGTATACGGTATAGTTGATTTTCATGTCCCTTTACCAGTTCCTATTTCCCCCCACCCTCTACCCACCATCAGCATCATGTCTGTTTACTTGTCTTAACAAGTTCAAGGAATTGCTGTGGTTGCTGGATCTTCTTCCCAACCCGCACTGTTTATTTGTTTGTATATTTATTTATTTATTTATTTTTAGCTCCCACAAATAAGTGAGAACATGTGGTATTTCTCTTTCTGTGCCTGACTTATTTCACTTAATATAATATCCTTTAAGTCCATCCATGTTGCTGTGAATGGTACTATTTCATTCTTTTTTATAGCAGAGTAGTATTCCATTGTGTAGATGTACCACATTTTCCTTGTCCACTCATCCGATGATGGGCATTTAGGCTGGTTCCAACTCTTGACCCCAAAAGCACAGGCAACCAAAGGAAAAATAAACAAATGGGATTATATCAAACTAAAAAGCTTCTGCACAGCAAAAGAAACAATTAACAGAGTGAAAAGACAACCAACAGAGTGGCAGAAAATATTTGCAAAATATACATCTGACAAAGGATTAATATCCAGAATATACAAGAAACTCAAACAACTTTACAGCAAAAAACCAAGTAACCCAATTTAAAAATGGGCAAAGGAGCTGAATAGGCATTTCTAAAAGGAAGATATACAAATGGCCAACAGACACATGAGAAAATGTTCAACATCACTTAGCATTTGGGAAATGCAAATCAAAACCACTTTGATATAACATCTCACTCCAGTTAGGATGACTAACATCCAAAAGACTGAGAATGATAAATGCTGGTGAGGTTGCAGAGAAAAAGGAATCCTCATACACTGTTGGTGGGACTGCAAAATGATGCAGTCTTTATGGAAAATGGTATGGAGTTTCTTCAAACGATTACAGATAGATCTACTATATGACCCAGCTATTCCAGAGGAATGGAAATCATGATGTCGAAGGGATACCTGTACTCCCATGTTTATTGCAGTGCTTATTAACTTATTTAATTCTCACAATAACTATATGAAATAATAATAATTTTAATATAATATAATAATTATAATTATTATTATCCTCATTATCAATGAGGAACTTTAGGCAGGTTGGGTAGCTTTCTCAAGGCAATCCAGCTAATAGTAAGTAACAGAGCTAGTTTTTAAGCACTATGTTATGATGAGAATCATAAGATATCTGATCTGTATGGTTTGTGTACTTTCTGATTTTTTTTAAAAATTTATGAAATCCAGGCGGATTTTGATTATTTTGTGTTTTTCTTAAATTCCACTTGATAGAGGGCCGTCTAGAAGTGTTCCAAGGGGAGAAGTTGCTATCATCCATCCCTATGTGGACCACATTTGGGGAACTAGCCATTTTATACAACTGTACAAGGACTGCCTCTGTGAAAGGTAACAGGAGATGAAATGCTCAGTCTTGAATTGTTACACAGTGTTAAAGATCATCTAGATGAGTCATGATTGCATCTTGATCCAGAGTTTGTCTCTCATTTTGCCCCATATGCCCTTATTAATAGACATGCTGTACCTATGAAAGGATTTATATTGAAGTGGTTGTCTAAATAATTCAAGTTGAGAACTTTTTCATCAGATACTTTTATGTAAAATGTAAAAATAGCTTTAAGCTGAATGATTGCAATATTTGCTGCAATTGCCATTTCATGTTTTACTACATAGGCCTCTGCCTTTGGCTCGTCCAGAATGTTTGTTTTCTAGTTTCCATGAGTTTCTGCCTATATTATAAACTAAAAAATTAAATAAACCAAAGGAAATATACACATATCAAAAAGGATATGAATTAGACCGATGAGAGTTTTACAAATGATTTTTGGGAGTAGTTTAGTTGCTTCTTCTAAAGATTCCTTTTTTTATTGATTTTAGTCATAGTAATCCTGAATTTTCTTCTGAATCATCTAAATGTGGTATTTCTCAATGTTTGGGACTGAGATATGTGTATTAGCCTTACTGTGGAATTTAATCTTGATAAAATGCAGATTCTGGGGCTCTGCTTCAAACCCAAATCAAAATCTCTAGCGATGGGGCACAGAGATATGTACTTTTAAAGAGAATATTGAGATGATTCTTATCTACTCTAAAGTTAGATAAACCAGACCTTTAGGATTTGATCTATTTTGTTGGTTCTCATTATTCATTTAAAAAAAAAATGTTACAACCACAGTTTCATCTAGAATTTTTTAGAGCTGCTACTTCTGCTGCACTTTGTAGATTTTTTGCTTGCTTTTGATGTCTTTCCTATAAAAAACAGTGTTTTAAAAACTTTGTTTCATAATCTCATAAACATTATTTGCATACGTATTTTACAAAAGTAACCACAGAGATCCTTAAATTGTGTTAGCTCCCTTTAGCAACAATGTCTAAATAACATAAAAAGACATATAAAAACACACTCATACCCACAGCAATCTTTAATTTTCAATTATCTGTTTGTGAATTCTTCACTTTCCAGATTAGCTACAGGTTGGCTGGCTTTCTCCTTATCACAGCATGAATCTGAAGTACATCTTGACAATGTAGTGCATACTTGGGAACTGCAAACTAATTTGAACATCATCCTAATGGAAACATAATTAGAAAAATATCTTTTGATACCCAGTCCCACTTCCAAATCACGGTGTAGCTCAAAGCCAAAATGATTTATAAAATTACTCAGTATTTATTTTTCTGCTTCTTTCCATTTGCATATTTAAATAATGCATTTTCCAAGAAATATTAGTGTTGCTCCCGCGCCTCGCTCAGCCAGTGAGCGGGAACCGGTCTGTATGTGGGATCCGAACCCTCAGGCGGGAGCGCCACCGCGCTTCCCAAGCGGTGCACTATCCAGTGCGCCACCGGGCCGGCCCCAGAGATATGTACTTTTAAAGAGAATATTGAGATGATTCTTATCTACTCTAAAGTTAGATAAACCAGACCTTTAGGATTTGATCTATTTTGTTGGTTCTCATTATTCATTTAAAAAAAAAATGTTACAACCACAGTTTCATCTAGAATTTTTTAGAGCTGCTACTTCTGCTGCACTTTGTAGATTTTTTGCTTGCTTTTGATGTCTTTCCTATAAAAAACAGTGTTTTAAAAACTTTGTTTCATAATCTCATAAACATTATTTGCATACATATTTTACAAAAGTAACCACAGAGATCCTTAAATTGTGTTAGCTCCCTTTAGCAACAATGTCTAAATAACATAAAAAGACATATAAAAACACACTCATACCCACAGCAATCTTTAATTTTCAATTATCTGTTTGTGAATTCTTCACTTTCCAGATTAGCTACAGGTTGGCTGGCTTTCTCCTTATCACAGCATGAATCTGAAGTACATCTTGACAATGTAGTGCATACTTGGGAACTGCAAACTAATTTGAACATCATCCTAATGGAAACATAATTAGAAAAATATCTTTTGATACCCAGTCCCACTTCCAAATCACGGTGTAGCTCAAAGCCAAAATGATTTATAAAATTACTCAGTATTTATTTTTCTGCTTCTTTCCATTTGCATATTTAAATAATGCATTTTCCAAGAAATATTATTCTGTGAGAACATATAGTAAATTCATTGATTTACATTTTGGAATGTTTTTAATGTGGTGTGAAAATGTTTTATTGTTTTCTTGATTTTTCTAAAGCTATTACCAATGTTAAAACTTGGGCATTAGATAGAGAGGTATTCCAGAATATAATGAGGAGGACAGCCCAAGCTAGAGATGAAGAGTACAGAAACTTCCTCAGAAGGTAAGAATAACATACTGGGGGAAAGTGCAGATGATGGGGTAGCCAGATTGTGGATATATTCGTTTTCCAGAATGATTGTGTTGTAAGAGCTTTTCTCATTTAAGCATTTTTCACATGATTAAACCAAAGGAACAAAAATATTTCCTTTCAGTAAATGCCACTATACAAGTATATCAAAAATTATGTTTAATTCCTATTAGCCTTGTGCACTGATTTATTTCTCCTGCTATTTTTTTTTTGCCCTTGTATTGATGGATATAATATAGAAAACTGCACAAAAAATTCTAAAATATTCACCTGGGTTACTCGGTTGGCTTTGAAAGACATTTGCAATTTGAAAGTAGATAGCAAATGATAACCTTTCTAATAATGCTTTGCTTAGAATAATACTAAAATTATTTATTTTGCTATTCTTACTTTCAGAGACATTCATTTTTTACTTGCATAATCACATCACCTTTCAAATTACTATTATTTGTAGCAAATTAACTTGCCAAAAATGTTACTGTACTTGTCATGCTGATATGGATGCTTGGAACATACTCATTTTGTGAACTGTTCAGTACCTTAACAACTTGGATGCATCAGGTTATAGACAAACAAATGTCTATGTAACTGAAAAAGCAGTCACACATTAAACATTTTTTTTTTCCTTTTTTTTTGTCTTTTTTCGTGTCCGGCAACGGATCGCAACCCTTGGTATTGCTCCCGCACCTTGCTCAGCCAGTGAGCGGGAACCGGTCTGTATGTGGGATCCGAACCCTCAGCGGGAGCGCCGCCGCACTCCCAAGCGGCGCACTGTAGCAGTGCGCCACCGGGCCGGCATAAACATTTTTTTTGAGAGTATAAGTTCCTTATTGAAACTATTTCTGTATCTTTTGTGGGAGTTTTGACAGTCTCTGAAGCTGCAATACCTACTGTACTGAAATGTTACCTATGATAAGTGGCAATAATAATAATTTATCATGTGATTTCTAAAAATAAACTTTTAAGTATAATGATTTTATCTTGCATGACAAACTGCCAAGCCAAGGGTTGTAGGGCTTTAAAGTGCCTTGAATATAGTAAGGGCTCAGTAAACATTGAATGAACATGTTGTTAGTCTGTAGAACATTGCAGATGTTAAGGTTTCTTATACAGAATCTTACTAATTTGCCCTTCCAGAGATGATAATGACTCCTGGCAGAAAGCTGCAATAATTACAAACAGGTACCTTACCTATATGCCAGCTAATGCCTTAGCCATCATATTGTGTGGTCTACCTGAATATAGGTGCTTTGGGCCAAATGTGTCCCTCGAAAGTTCATGTATTGGAAACTTGATCCCCATTGAAAGGTGGGGCCCTTGAGAGGTGACTGGATTGTAAAGACTGTGCCCTCATGTATGAATTAATCCATTTATGGGTTAATGGGTTGATGTTTTAATGGGTTGCCATGGGTCCACACCCCTTATTAAGGAGAACAAGTGAGAAGGTTACCTCTTGAGTTCTTGCCATCCTCATCATGTGATACCCTCATTACCATGGAAACCCGTAGAGAGTTCCCACCCAGAAGAATGCTCTCACCAGTTGTGCCCCCTGGACCATGGACCTCCCAGCCTCCTAAACTGTAAGAAATAATTTTCATTTGTTTATAAATTATCCAGTTTCAGGTATTCTCTCATAAGCAACAGAAATGGACTAATATAATACATGATCTCAAAATCCAACAACTGAGCAACCAGGTCAGCATTTAAAGCTAATAAGCCACACTTATGCAAGGGCCAAAAAGGGATACATAAATAAATCAGTGCCCATGGGTTATGTCTGAATGTCTGAGATAAAACCTGAATCTCTACACAGCAGTTTATTCTCTTGGAGTCTAGTATATTCTGTCTTAGTGCAAGGAGCTCGGATAATCTACTAGTACATATTCCTTCCTTCCTTCCTTCCTTCCTTCCTTCCTTCCTTCCTTCCTTCCTTCCTTCCTTCCTTCCTTCCTTCCTTCCTTCCTTCCTTCCTTCCTTCCTTCCTTCCTTCCTTCCTTCCTTCCTTCCTTCCTTCCTTCCTTCCTTCCTTCCTTCCTTCCTTCCTTCCTTCCTTCCTTCCTTCCTTCCTTCCTTCCTTCCTTCCTTCCTTCCTTCCTTCCTTCCTTCCTTCCTTCCTTCCTTCCTTCCTTCCTTCCTTCCTTCCTTCCTTCCTTCCTTCCTTCCTTCCTTCCTTCCTTCCTTCCTTCCTTCCTTCCTTCCTTCCTTCCTTCCTTCCTTCCTTCCTTCCTTCCTTCCTTCCTTCCTTCCTTCCTTCCTTCCTTCCTTCCTTCCTTCCTTCCTTCCTTCCTTCCTTCCTTCCTTCCTTCCTTCCTTCCTTCCTTCCTTCCTTCCTTCCTTCCTTCCTTCCTTCCTTCCTTCCTTCCTTCCTTCCTTCCTTCCTTCCTTCCTTCCTTCCTTCCTTCCTTCCTTCCTTCCTTCCTTCCTTCCTTCCTTCCTTCCTTCCTTCCTTCCTTCCTTCCTTCCTTCCTTCCTTCCTTCCTTCCTTCCTTCCTTCCTTCCTTCCTTCCTTCCTTCCTTCCTTCCTTCCTTCCTTCCTTCCTTCCTTCCTTCCTTCCTTCCTCCCTCCCTCCCTCCCTCCCTCACTCCCTCACTCCCTCATTTTTTTCCTTGCATTCATTCCAAAATACTTATTACTAGACATTAAACATTGTGGATACAGTGGTGAGTCTGATCCCTCCTTTCTTAGAAGGGAGACAGACAAAACACTTTTCCCCATATCTCTTTTCCCACCAATGTCCAAAGGTGATAGGTTTAAAGGATAAAATTTTCACTTACGTTATGGATCCCAATTTGGACCAGAAGTAACGCTTTCATGATGGGTATGTGTTAATCAATGACAAATTCTGATAACCTTTTATTATTTTGTCAATAGGGAGATGTATTAGGGAAATACATTTCTCTTGTTTCAGAATATACAGTGAGCTCTTTTTTTCCATTTACATTTTTTACTATGAAGTATGTGATATATTGTATAAGATATGTAGTACTTACATAAGTTATAAAACAGAGTAACAAAATGAACATCCGGGGAACTATTGCCCAACCTAAGGAATAGCAAGTTAGCAATGTTGTTGAAGTTCTCATGGGCCCCGCCAGGTTATTTCCAGCCTCCCTCTCTCCTTCACCTTGGGAGTAGTCTGCATTCTGAAGTTTAGTCATCATCCCCTTGGTATTCTTTATAGTTTTGCCTATAGCTTCATTTAGCCTATTTTGAACTTTATGAAAAATAATGTTATTTTTGCAACTCAATTTTTTCTCAATATTTTTTTCTAAGATTCATCATGTTGGTTAGTTGAGTCATTTCTCCTATTGTAGAGTTTCATTGCCTGAATCTGCCACAGTGTGTTTATTTGTTTTCTCACTGGGTCATGTTCCAGTGTTGTGCAAGTACAAATGACTCTGATGCAGACATTCTTCTACACATCTCCTGGCCACGTGCCTCCCAGTGCATGTGTGCAAGAGTCAGCCTGGAGCTCTGTGCCTTTTCAGAAATGAGATCCAATAGCATATTTTTGGAGTAGTGTTGGTTTTTCCTTAGGCGTGTCAAATTTTAGATGGTAAGGAAAAAGTATTTATTTCATAGAAATCAATAGTCCTGAATAAAAATAAGTAAAGTAGAAGAGAAATTTCTTTAAGAGAACAATTTAATCATTTTGATTGTTTAGTCATACTGAATGAAATTTCTGATTTTTTAAAATAGTTTCCAGTATTCTGTTTCATTCTTTCTAGATTACTATTATCTGTAAAAATGTTCCTATTACATGACTCTGGCTATAATTAACTTTAAATGATAATACACTATGACTAATGAACAAAGATCCTAATTCCCACATTCCTCTGGGATTCAGTCTTTACTCAATTATGAGGATTTAGCCAAAAATCTGATCCTCCACTGGAAGCAGAGCTCCTCACCCAAGCCAATAGAAGAGAGACTGAGACGTGGAGAGGAACACATTTCTGGATATTATTCACTTTGAAAGTCAACCAGAAATGCAAATTTTTTTCCCCTGATAGACACAATGTGATTTTTTTCCCTTTATGGTATCATACTATTTTCATTTATTTGCCTATGATAAACATCTGTGTTTATACATATCTGGGATTTCCAATGTGTATGAAATTCAATTATTTATCTGTTCAGTTGTTTGGAGGTGTACTATGGAAAAATTAAAATGCATTATATTTTTTAAAAATGTATGTAAAGATTTTAGAATCTACATATATGTATGTATTTGTAGCTAATTCAAGAAGATAATTAAATAGAAGTTTCTTTTTAATTTTGAAGTGTATCCTTGCTGAAGAATTTACCTGAAGATAAATTAACCAAGATCATTGACTGCTTGGAAGTGGTAAGAAATTTTGAAGTAAAATATAGATTTCATTAGAAGATTTTAGAATTTAGTCATGTTATTGGCACTGTAAACAAATAAAAAGGAAAAGATGGTAGATCCCTAGTCTGCAGAGACGGGAGCTTTTTTCTATTGTGAAAAACTTTAGGCCAATTCATCCTGAATTAAGGGGCTGGGAAGGGTTTAGACTCTTGAAATGTATAAAAGGAAATTGGATTTGCATTTGTAAAGTGAAATTTGATTTACATATTTTAATCTTTTTAGTATATTTTATAAAAGGAATCTGCCTTACTCAAGAAGCATTTGATTTTCAATAGTTAACATCACAATCCCTTACACAGTTTTCATAGTATAAAGGAGTCAGTGATGCATAATTAAGAAATAGAGCAGAGAAAGGGTATGTTGGTGCTTTTGGTGACAAGCCTCTGAATCAGACTATGAAACACTCTATATTAACATTCTAGACCACGAAAATACATTTTTCAAAACTGTGCTTAAGGAGTGCTTTACCTATTTTAACATCTAGGGCAAAACAACATATTGGAATGTGTTCAAAAACCCATTTTAGGCATCACCCAGATGGTTGGTTGTAGTCCAAGACTAGTCTTTTTGTGAATAATGCTTTTATGACATATACCTTGGATTCTAATGATATGCATTTTATGAAAACCTCTTCAGATTTCAGAGATTAAAATTCAAAGCAAATAACCTAACTTTGGGGCGAGGGGTCAATTTCATTGAGACCTAATGGCTTTTATGGAATTTAAAGGAGGTGGGGAATAGTAAAGGACTCAGAAAATGTTAATGTGACTTGTGTGCCTGGCAGTTGTGCAGTTCGGAAAGCAGGAACGAAAGGGAAAGGCGTTTGCCACACACTGTGGTCAATCCAGGAAGTGTGGGCTTTGACTCTGTTGTCCTGAACTACAAACATTGTGACTGACTAATCGTAAAGTCACCTAATCTTTGTTACAGAGCTGCAGTATTTGACCTAATAACCTTCTGTTCTGCACTGTGACCTGCCATCTTTCACAAAACTAGACGTGTGGTGGGGGTGGGGGTGGGGCAGAGAAGTGTGGAATGTCCTTGTCAGTTTTCAGATCACCTGTGGTGCCAGTTAAAAGGCACATTTCCATGTACCACCCCACACTTACAAAATTGCTTGGGTAGGGGCCCATTAATGATAATGAAAATGTTAATGTGACTTGTGTGCCTGGCAGTTGTGCAGTTCGGAAAGCAGGAACGAAAGGCGTTTGCCACACACTGTGGTCAATCCAGGAAGTGTGGGCTTTGACTCTGTTGTCCTGAACTACAAACGTTGTGACTGACTAATCGTAAAGTCACCTAATCTTTGTTACAGAGCTGCAGTATTTGACCTAATAACCTTCTGTTCTGCACTGTGACCTGCCATCTTTCAGAAAACTAGACGTGTGGTGGGGGTGGGGGTGGGGCAGAGAAGTGTGGAATGTCCTTGTCAGTTTTCAGATCACCTGTGCTGCCAGTTAAAAGGCACATTTCCATGTACCACCCCACACTTACAAAATTGCTTGGGTAGGGGCCCACAAATCCACATTTTAACATTTTACCTATGGAATTCTCATGCTCATTAGATTTTGAGAGGCATTGGTTTAGTTATGAATGGAATACATACTTTCAGAGTTTGCGACACTCTGCCTCTCCATTCAGGAATTTTCCATTTTAAATCATTTTTTAAAAGTCTAGTCTTTCTTTCTTGTAGTTCCTACTAATACATAAGCCAGAGGTTTTTTCTCATTTTAACGATTACATTCAGAGAACCATAAGAAAGTCGAGATAATAGTGGATTTTGCCACAGTTTATAGACCAGAGAGTTAAAGGTGGGGTGACCAGATAGAAAGTTCATTAGTCCAAAGTCTGGAGATTAGGGTTTGTGGTCCTGCCTCTATCACTACCAACTATCAATTAATTGTGGTGGACATTTGTGTCTCCTCATTTACAAAATAAGGGGGTAGTGGGCCACCTCTCCATGAGCTCTTTCAATGTTAATATTACAGAATTCTATATAGATGGCCCACCCAAATAGGAATAATTTCTATTAGTTTTCATTTTGTAGGATCTGGATCCTTGGAAATAACCAATCAGGTACTAAATTATGACTGAATGGTTGATAGAGTCCACCTGATCCAAGTCTGTTTGCTTTAAAATTTCTAAGGAATATTAACTATTGTACTTGGAAAATAACTGGCAACAACCCTAATGACTGTAAACAGTCTTTAAGCAACAAACTTGGGTACATAGTCACATGATGCACAGAGGTGTGTGTGTCTGTCTGTCTGTCTGTCTGGGTGTGTGAGTGTCACACATCTGTAAACAGTCTTTAAGCAACAAACTTGGGTACATAGTCACATGATGCACAGAGGTGTGTGTGTGTGTCTGTCTGTCTGTCTGGGTGTGTGAGTGTCACACATCTGGTTGCATATCATCAATATTTCTTTGTAATGAAGATTTCTAGTTGAAAACCAAAGAGTCTGAGGAAGTCATGGGCTTGCTTCTTTGTCTTCCATCACCTTGGAATTTTCTTCTGGTTTTATATATCCTATTCACAGGTACTCAGGCATTTTTCTAGATTACCACAGAATGAGCATTTTCTTAACAGTGAAAAAACAGTCTTTCATCTGTAGCTGTCGCTGTCTGTTTATATGGTTTTCTTCTGATCTCTACCTCTCAGTCTACCCTGAAATTGATATCCTTATTTTCCCTTCTTGTCATACACTAAGTAAGTACTCTCAAAACTTTTAGATTTCGTCTTTTAAGACATTTTTTTCAGACTGTGGGTCACAGCTCATTACTAGGTAATGAAACCAATTTATAGGAACATTTTTTTTTAAAAGTCAGAGTAGAAAGTATAAGTATTGTTTTCAAAAATATGTTTCAATTTTATTTAAATGTCTGTATGTGTGCATGCACTTGTGTGTGTATGGGGTGTATTTAAGAAATGTATTTCTTACTGTAAAAAATGCTTGACAATCATTGCTCTACAGGAGAGGGTCTATGGCTTCTTGCTCCTCTAAAGGACCCGTTTGCAATGCAGCCATGAGGACAATAACCACACTGTTTGCATTTCTCTTTTTGGGCTTGGTGACCACCCTGGCTCTACTGGCTGCACTTCCCAGTTGACAAACACCAGGCAGTCTAGCATCACAGCCAGTACTTACCACTATATATTTTTGGTCTGACCTATTTCCACAGCCTTTTCTGATCTATGAAGTTACTGTCAACACACTGGGTGGTATTATTTATCTTCCTCACATGGTTTTGGATGACAAAGATTCATCCCTGAGAAAAACGATTAGGAAAGGTTGTCCTTAAGAAAAAAACAAAGCTCTTTCTCAGTGCCCTCTTTCAAGCTTTCCCCCTTCAAACTTATCTGTTTGATAGGAATTAAAGCCTCATATCTACACACATCAAAGGTTTTATAATAATTGAAGAACAGCCTAACAGCATGTCATAAATTCTCCATGTTCCTTCTGCTCCATGTGGGTAGTGGGGACTGAGATTGAGGTGGGAACCAGAGAGCCTGAAGAGCAGACTATCTGAAAGAGGAGCATCTAACATGAGTACAGCAGTTTTAGCAAAGAGAGGTGAACATTAGTTACATAATGAAGACACCTGGACTGCGGGATGGTGGTCACCTCCTAAGGGTCACAGTCACGTTCGCTGTAAAATTAAGCATGTATATAGAGGAAGTTTATGATAAAGCTAAAATGAGAAAAAATGAAGAGTTGGAGTAAGCAAACTGTGATGCAGAGACTCAAAATATCTTTGTTCAAGTAAAATAGAAGTTTGTCTCTTGTTCAAACAACAGTCCGGGGAGCATGGTCCCTGTCAATTCCACACCATCATTCAGGGACCCAAGTTGATGGCTACTGTCATTCTCAACATGTGGTTTTCAGGGTCCTTCTGGGCCATGACAATGCAATTGGGGAAAAGCATGAAGACATTTGCGTGAAAGAGTTCATGGGTTTGGCCTGAAAGGAGCACCCATTACTTTTGCTTCTATCTAAAAGAATCACATGGCTGCAGCAGGGAGGCTGTGATGTACAATTTGCCTGGACAGCCATATATTCTGTGAAAGACTCGGATGACTGGCTGGCAGCCTCTTTCACAGGAATTAACAGTCATTGGGTGCCTGGTGGGTACCAAATGATCCACTGGGTACTTTAGATACTCTGTCTTACCTAGTTCTTGAAACAACATTAGATGTGGTAGGTAATATAATCTTTTACAGAAAACAAAACTGAGGTCTAGAATATGTAATAGCTGACAAACTGTTATCATCCTTCTCCTTAACATGGCAATCATTAATTGAGTATTCACTGTTTCAGATGCTCTTAGTGCTTCAGAAAGCATTGTCTTTAATTGGCTTACTGTGGCAGGCAGAATTGTCTCCCAAAATGTGCAGGACTAATCCCTGGAGTATGCTCATGGGTTGCATTACATGGTAAAAGGGACTTTGCAGATGTAATTAAGCCTTGGGACTTTAAAATAGAGAGATAATCCTGGATTGGCTAGATGTGCTGAATACAGCTACAGGAGCCCTGAAAAGCAGAGAGTTTTCTCTGGCTGGGTTGAGAGAGACGTAGCAGAAGTAGAAACCAGAGAGACTCCGATGGTAAGAATTTGATGTGTCATTGCTGGTTCTGAGATGTAGGGGGCTCTGTATAAGAACTGGGGAGAGGCCTCTAGGAGCTAAGGGGAAGCCCCCACTGACAACAAGCAAGGAAGTGGGGTCCTTTTCCTAAAGCTGAATTCTGCCAACAATCTGAAGGATCTTGAAAGTGAATTTTCCCCTGAACCTCCAGAAAAGAATACAGCCCTATTGATACCTAGAGTTCAGTCTTGAGAGACCCGAAGCAGAGAAGCCTAGTTCAGCAACCCCATGCCTGGACTTTCTGACCCACAGAAACTGTGATATAATAATAAAATGATGTTGTTCTAAGCCACTAAGTTTGTAGTTATTTGTTACAGCAGCAGTAGAAAAGTAATGCACTTTTAAAAATCTTTCAAGGTAAATGTTCTTTTTTTAATTTTATGAATTGATAAAAGTAAAATTTAGTGCAGAAATGGAATTTGAATCTAGATGTATTTGGCTTCAGAGTATTTTTTTCCCTTCCTGTACTGTGACAGTTCCTTCCATGAGATGTTGAAATGTCTTATAAAATGTACATAGTACTATGCATATAAAAGGTATGATTGTTAGTATTAGGAGTAATATTTATTTCATAAATGTAAATAGGTTTTAAGAGTAAATAACGAGGAAGGTATTGAGAAACAACAGACACAAAGGTAGTTTAGTCTGGAATTTATTTTCAAGTCTAAAAGAAAAGCAAGAAAGAGCTATTATGTTGTTAATTATGCCTTTTTTAAAAATTAAACACAGCTATTTTTGTTTGTATAAATAATTAAGAGATCCATTTTAGTTCTATGTCTTTGAGACAATCCAATTAAAGCAAAGTAGGGGCAGACAGTTTGATCTATCTTTTGTTTTCTAAGGCTCTGAATTGCTCTTTTCATTTGACAGGTGGATAAATTACTTTTCCCTGCCCAACTATTCTCTAATCACGCAAACACATACAAGAGAAACAGACATTAACACATAAAAAGAAATAAGTGATAATTTGATATATCATGAGGAAAAGCTGACATTAAAGAACAGAATTTACATGTAAAAAAATTTAATGTCGATCTTTTATGATGACAAATCTTCAGAAATAATACATATGACAAAACCACTTAGTGCATAAGTAGAATTTTCCAAGCAATTGCTCTTCAAGGAATTAGAAATCGAGGCCAATATTTCTAAAATCCACTGTGGATAATATTTTCAAGTTATTATGTAACCATTTGTTTTTTTCCTAAACTCTGGACCTACTTTTCAGACTGTTGCTGATCACTAAACAGTATTTATATTGAGGTTATGTAGGTGAAAGCCTGCCTGTATATCAGTGACTATAACCTGGCTCTCATTTCTCCTCATGTCTTTCATCTCCATGCTTGAAATTCAGTATTCCAGGTGAATTGTCTTTGTGAAAGAAAAAACATAAGTGCAGATAATAAAGCAATAGTCTTCTTACTTTTCCACGGTTTATGACTGCAATATAAAAGAAGCTTTCAGTTAACTGTAAGCAAAAAATAAAAGAAACAGGTGGGGAACACTCATTTCAAAGATACAAGGAATTCTCATATTTCCTTTCAGTTGAGTTGTCCATCTTCACTTGAACTAACATTTTTTTTTTTTTTCTCTCTTATCCCAATAGGAATACTATGACAAAGGAGATTACATCATTAGAGAGGGTGAGGAAGGAAGTACCTTTTTCATTTTGGCAAAAGGAAAGGTAAATATTAACTAAAACTTACTTAAAGTGAATAGAAAAATTATTTTAAATCAGTTTGCCATAAATGCAACAATGCTTTGCATTGCAGCATAAGTCGTTGAACAGATAAAAGAGCTTCTGCCAGAAGCGTCCCATGGGGTTCTGTCTGAGCACTGGGTTTGGGGTGGGGGCCACAGAAGACTTGTGTTGGGTTCTAGCTGAGGTAGTAACTTCTTAGGATTTCATGCAGGTCACTTGACTTTCTTTGGACCTAATTTAATTATGTGTAAGATGGCTGGATTATTTCTAGGGTTCCTGCTAACTATGAGTATTTGATTCTCAACCAGCCCAAAAGTCCAAAATCAGTACTGCAACATTTTCCCATGCAACAGGTATGACAAGCAGCAGGTGGAGGCAAATGAATTCAGCAATCGAGGACAGCAAAGGTCAGGCACTATGCTGTAGAACCAATATGGTTCAGAACTTCAATTCGTACACAGCCCAAGTTGGTTTAGATGATGATGGAAAATTTATACTAATATATGTAGTAGGTCTTTTTCTTTTCCCTGATGTGAATGGATAACATGTTGCCAGTTGTTCCTACGTAGACTCTTAACAATGTTCCTTAGAGATAAAAAGTATTTTTGAAACATTGAAGGAAAGTGTCAATTTTTGAGCACGTGTGTCTATAAACTTGGATGTTTACATATGTTCTCTCTTCTGATGAGTTTATCATCAGAGATACAGTCACTGCCCTTTGTAAACTGATTTGTGGTTGAACTTTGAACTGGGCCCCCAGAGAAGGAAAAACATGAACAAAATAGTTTCAAACTTCTGAAATTCTTTAACATTCAGAACCACTTATCATTTCTGCCCAAACTGGACCTTGTGCTTTGAAAGAATTCTGGCTAATAAACAAGTTGCATTTATTATTATTTAAAAATTTTTAATTCATTGTCACATACATAAATACTAACCAGAATTTCTAATTAGCATGAAGCAACACTTGTAACCATGTTGAATTGTAATAATTTTAGCCACAAATGGGGAATATTGAAGTTTTTGTTTGGCTCTGCTGTGGGGGTTCTTAAACCTTCCTAGGCCACGGATCACTTTGAGGTGCTCGTGAAAGTTGTGGACCCTTCTCCAATCTACATTTTGTATTTAGTTTTAGGGGGGTACACAGGATTCATCCAATCAATTTGTGGACACAGACTCAGAACTGCTGATACTCAACCTTATTCTGGTTTAATTTGTCAACTCTGTTAGGCTTTTTGAAATAATGAAAGTTCTCATAGGACCACTGTTATTTGCTTTGAGGATGCCTATGAAGAAATCACTGGATTCACATAAAAAATTTGTGAAGTAGGCTTTGAATGGAGAATTTTCCTCTTACAGAGGTTAGAGTCATTTGATTGTGTTAAACCACATCCATCAAAATGAGCTGAGGGTAGTTAATTATCCTAACTAGTGCAAAATTAAAGCAAAGTCTTATCTCTTGTTCAGCAAGTTTATGTAGGTGTGGAGGGTTTGGATGAACGAATATGTGTTCAGATTCTTCTCTTTCTTTTTTTCTCTCTCTTTTTAATTGTTCAACATTGTTTAGGTAAAAGTCACGCAGAGTACAGAGGGCCATGATCAACCCCAGTTGATAAAAACACTGCAGAAAGGAGAATACTTTGGAGAAAAAGCTCTTATCAGGTGAATCCATGAATTTACATACCATACTTAAATAAAATGCTTTGACTGTTTTAATATGAAACTCCTCATTTAGAGTTGTCAAGTTGAGCTACCAAATTAATAGCAGCAAATATCTAGGAATAAAACAAAAACTTTAAACTGACTTTTAAAAAAACTTCATTGTTATGCAGGAAATAAGTACACTAATTTTGCACATGAAATAATTGGAAAGTCTTAAGTTTACTAGTGAGAATAAAATTGGTGTTCTATTAGAATTTTTAGTTTAAAAAAGAGAAAAAGATGAAACATGAGAAAATTATCATTTTCCCTTAAGAGCAAGTTATTATATGTTCAAGGTTTGAAATATGGCCCTGGGTAGAGTTTTCACCCTTTCAAAAAATGATCAAGTGATGACTTTACATATTTTGGATACTTTTAAATCATCATTTCAAAAGTAGTATTTTCTTAAGGATTTTTATCAGCTCATTTTACAAGTTTTAGAGACAATTCAAAATAGTGTATTTGAAATTTCTACCTGAACCTTCCATCTTTTAAGGTATGAGTGTATTTACTGCTGATCTAATTTATGGAAGAAACATTTTTAAAGGCTAATCAAATGGCTCAAGGGATACTTTGCACTTCCTGGAACTTGTAAAACCTGAAGTCTGAAGAAGTACATTTTCCTAAATATAAATGAGTTTTTAAAATATCAGGTTAAAGTTTAGGGAAACACATTTTTTTTTGGTTATATATATTTTTAAATGAATGCTTGGATTTATTTAAGAAGTCACTTAGAATTTATGTTATGACTAAATGCTTTATTTCCAATTATGCTAATAGAAAAGTAGTAGTATTTCTGTTCATTTATCTTCTTAACTTTTGCCTATGAAGCCCCAATTCTGCTGATTTGCATGTCAGATAAGTACAGAGTGAAGAAAAAGTATTCAGAAATGACCTGAAGACAAATTTGATTATTTAAAAATCATAAGGCCCTATTTTTAAAAAAGAAAATCACTAATAAAACTTTAAAAATTAAGGTATAACTATTAAGTAAATAATTTAAACATGGAATTTAAAGACTGAATTTTTCCTTTCCATTTTCTAGCTGGTAATGAACTTGTTTCAATAATAGGGAAATTATCATTCTTTTTGTTTGTTTGTTTAATTGCCATAGAATATGAATACATTCATGCAATATAATAATTTAATATCATTATCCAAGATTTTGATGTATTTGTTCTTAACATTAACAAATTATTTTTCTCATACTTCCAAGCAAAACAACTAAAGCTTGAAAGTGCACAGAACTTTATAAATATAACATAGAGTCAAAATAGCTCTTGAGAGGAAATATTTTATCTGGTTTTGTTGGACCTTAAATAATTTATGCTGTATGTTGCAGCTAGCCAATTATAGTGTTTTACCTTGAGAAACATGGGAATTTATGTTTAATATAGACATGCAACTTCCAGAAGCAGTTGAAAGCATAAAGCTAAAATCAATGGGAAGGAAAGTTGGAAACAAATATTTTTACATTTTGTGCATTTTTATGCTATCACTTTTTAGGGCCACTGTGATTCAATATTCTTTATATTCTGCATATTTCCATGACTTGACATTAAATGGTCCCCAGAGAGCTTTCAGAATTTTATGTGAAAAAAAAAAAATCCATGGCACTTAACAGTTACTATGAAAGAAGCATAAGTGTATTTATAAACATCTAATATTTGTAAAAGTGTTTGCAGGGAATGTTCTCAGTCATGTGAAAGGAATGCTTTGTCTATTCCCTTTCTCTAAACTCACAAATCAAATAATTCACCCACAGTCCAAGATCATGTCTATGTCTATATCTATCTGGCTCTGTCTCTATCATCTTTATCTCTATCTAGACCTTTACTACCTTTACCTACACACATACAAGTTAAGCAGAAACTATTCTGCTCTTGACTCAAAAGTTCATGAAGCTGAAGTGTTTTCATCTTCTAGCAAGAACCCTGTAAACTTGAGAGGGGCCCTGAGTTATGTCAGAAGGTCTCAGGATGTTAGCTAGGTAGATAGAGGACTTCTTCAAAATGGTAAAGATGAACTGCCAAAGTTTTCCCTGACCCACTGACCTTGCTCAGGACTGCTGGCTGTGCTTGGTCATGGGACGAAGTAGCATGAAGGAGATGAGATCTGAGGATCTAGATCCAATTCACCCACCACTCAGGGAAAATGAAGATGAAGGAACTAATCTTTGTATGTTGCCATTTTTGATGAAGTTGCCTAGAGCAGTCCAAATGTTTACCACTCCATAGTTTGTTTGCTACTCCTAGGTTGCTTAAATGAATCTCAGAGTCATATGGACTCTGAGATTTAGTTCAATAGTGGGAGGAAACTAATGTAAGGAAAGGTCTCTAAAGAAATACTTTACCTGATACATGACCCATTGGTAATTTATTAGGTAAATTTACCATCATCAGATCATATACAATAATCTATCATATCCAAGATATCAATTGTAAGATGTACCACTATGCTAGGTACCCCTAAGAGGGAAAGACAGTGCTGCTGATTACACTAGGACTCATCATCAGTTGTAAGGCATGCTCTGATGTTGGAGATTTTCATAGAAAATATACATTCTACACTCTATGAAATGAAAGTATTTTAGTATTTGTTTAATTAATTGGGTGATATGGCACTGAAAACACTTTCTTTGGATTTTATTCTTGATTAGTTATCATATGTTAATTGCTTGTCTGTTTTCTCAGTAAAAGTCTCTGATCAGTCTATTTCTGTCTTGCCTCCTTGTTAATTAGTAATTCTCCTTTGATCAGGGGAAAGCTATTTTATTTTGGCTGTCAGAAAGCTCAGAGTGAGATTCCATACACAGTTGTAGCCCCTGATTCTTCTGTGTTCCCTGTGTAATTATCTTCTCTGAATTCCTTGTGCACATAACCTTTATTGGGACATATTTCAAATCTGTTTTTTGGAAAGGGGTTGAGCATAATTTATGATGTAAAGAAAAGCATAGCTTTTGGAAGGTTTAAGTGATGGTTGTGCTTTCATACAAAGTAGTAATTCTCTAATGAAAATGGATGTGTAATTTCTAACTGTAGTGAAAATTGACTTTCATGTTTTTGTCTGCAGTGATGATGTCAGATCAGCTAACATTATTGCTGAAGAAAATGATGTCGCATGCCTGGTTATAGATCGAGAGTGAGTATACTGATGTTATTAAGAAGGCAGGCTAGTGCCACCTTTGAAGACTTGGCCTTCTTTTACTCCTAGCACTGATCTGTTTTCTCATTCATCACCACTTGGAAATGCTGGCCAATCCTCAGCTGCTAGTACATTCTTTTAAAATTCATGGGAAGGAACTGGGTCTTCCGATTTGAATTTGTCTGTGGCAGTGGCAGATGCTGGCAGGCTAAATATTTTGTCTGCAAAGTTTATGTATAAATATCAGCAATAGACTGATTTAAATCTGTGTCTTCCAGAGAAATAAAGCGTATTAGTGCTCTTATGGTTTTTTTCCACACAATATAGTGAATAATTTCATAATTTATTTCTAAAATGCCCTTAGTCAAATGCCCAGTCAGAAAACTGTTTCAAACAAAACCTCTTTCAGACAAAGTGTAAAATAGTCATTAGGTATATATATTTACAGAGAAGTTTTAATTTAACATTTGTAGTAATTTATAAGTGATGTTGTATCAATATTAATCTCTAAATGTCTTAGAGTATTTTTCAAAATGTCTCATTTTATAGCTTTCACACACTTCAAATCATATTTGAATCTGACCCCTTGGATCTCTCATTAATCAGTTAAATAGTTATTGGTTATCTATCAGTAAAGAAAATTCAAATATGCTAAAGCTAGGCCATTGTCTAAGAAAAGTCATAGTATAGTCAAAGAAATGGAGTATACTCATATGAAATACAGGGTACTTCAAAAAGTTCATGGAAAGTTGCATATTAGCTCTTAATTTCATTTTCCATGAATTTTTTGAAGTACCCTCATATTAACAAAAAATAATAAAATGACAAGAGATACCACAAGGGAGCGTATGTAGTTGACTGCTGATTGAATATAACATTTATTGAATCATAGAGATGTAGAGCTGGAAAAACCTTAAAGCATTTAAAAATCTTTTTATTGTGGAAAATTCCAAACATATTAAAAAATAGAGTGGTATTATGAACCCCCCATAATGCAAGTTCAACAATGATCAATTCATGCCTGATCTATACCCCTTCACCACTTCCTGCCATCTCCACACTGCTTTCAAGGAAATTGCAAACATAAAATTATTTCATCTGTAAATTTTTGTAGCATCTCTAAAAGCAAAGTCTTATTTGTAATGTACAACCACAAATAATGTTAACATGCGTGAAAAGTTAATAACAATAATTAATGTTGTTTAGAGTTATTTCCATTCTCTCACTTACAGATATGAAAAGTGAGTCCCGGAAAGGTTAAAAAATTGCCCCAACAGTGCCCTCTGTGATGGCACTCACATCCTGCCTCATTTCAGCATTCTTTCTACCCTACCATTTGGTTCCCACAGCACGTGGTTAGAGAGAGAAGCAATCACTATGTATTGAAGTGGCCAAGGCATTATTTTATTTTTTAAGTGTAAGAATGGGGCTTAAAGAATTAGTAGGATTTTTCTAGGCAAAGAGGAAATGTAGAAGTCACCCCTGGTGAAGTAAAACTCAAAAGCAAAGGCAAAGGGCTAGAAAAATGCAAAGTGTGTTCAGGTAAAGTTAATCTTTGGATGCCAACTCTGAATTGGAAAATAATTGGTACCATATTGTCCCAATATTCATTATTTTGCATATGAGTTCCTTAAAAATATATGCATGCACTGAATAGCATTAGCTATGTGGTGAAATCTTACAAATTGCTCCAAAATGCTAGGACTAAAAATAGGACAGAAAGGAAGAACTCCTTTCCTTTTTCTTCATTGTTATCACATATACCAAAATGTTTATGTAATATCTCATGTATTCATAATCCTTGAAAGGGTTGCAATGATTTTATATATTTTACAAATTATTTGGAAGTTTATAATTTTAAAATGTATAATTTACATGTGTATAGTTGAGAGTCTATAATATATTAAGTATTGTGTTAGGTACAATGAGACATAAAAGTTATATAAATTTATTCGATGGGTGAGAGACATTGAATATCAGGTATGACTAGGTTGATCCTGGATTTCCTGGGACAGTTTGGATTATCCCAACATATTTATTATTGGCACCTTAGTTCACTCTGAAAAGTATTCCAGTTTGAATGATAAATTATATGATCATCCTAGCTATTATTTATAGACTAGATTAAGATCCCATGATAATGCTCCTATAGCACCCTACCTACCCTTACCATATTATTATTTACACTTTGGTTGTTTGATTTCACACCTGTCTTCCCACTCTTCTGTAAGCTTCATGAATACAGAGACGTGTAACCTGTTCACGGCTGCTGCAGTGCAAGCTTCTGACATAGTCCTTGGCATATGGGAAGTTCTCACCAGATGGTGGCAAAATAAAGGGCACCACCCTTGCACTGAGATATAGTGATGGAAAACCTATGGCTTTTTATGTCTTCTTTCCTAATTCAGGATTTTATCAGATGCTTAGAATGAAAACAGTGCAAGAAGGAGAGTTAAAGTTTGAGCTATATTTCCTATTTTTAAATGCAATAAGATGAGAAATAATTGTTTTGGCAAGAGCTCTAAACAAATGGGAAGTGTTATTTGTGACATGTGCATCATTGTTTGATTATTGGGACAAATCTCAAGGGAGTTAATTAGTTACTCCTCAGGCTTAACTTCTGAAGGAATATAACATCTGAAGCTGTTTGGAAGTTACAGCTAGAATGTTGTAACTCTTTAAACTTGACTTTAAGATTAGTTAACAGAGAACCTCTAGGGGCCTGTAGCACCAGTGTCACCTACATTAAAAAATAAGATTTGTTTACAACAAACTTCAGTTAGTTTAATAGCAAGCAAAATAATGGTGAAGTATAAAATAGATAAAAATGAAACAAAGTACAACAAATGTTTTCTTTTTAATTGAAATTTTCTACTATTGGAAATTAGAAAATCCGTGGCAAAACTGTTTTATGTCTCACTACTCCCAGTCAATACAGGACAGTTCACAGAACAGGGAAGAAAAGAGTAGATCTGGAGGGAAATACCCAGCACAGTATGTAATACGTGTTTAATAGGTAAATACAGGTTGGTTGTCAATTAAATGTGGGTAGAGGCAGTAAGTAGTGACAGTACAGTTTTGAGCTGGCTCTGGCTTACTAGTTTTAGGTATTTTGAGGTAAATTTTCTTTCTACTATGTACCAGGTGCCTAAAATGTTGCCTAGGTGATTAGTAGGGAAACATTGGAAGGATAACCAAGAAAATGATCCTTTCACTGGTGAGGAAGGAGATTATTTTCTCTCATGGTCAGTGGAATATGTAAGAATTCCCAGAGACAACAGACTGGGAACATCAGAGATTAGATCAGGCATGCGCCTAGGTGATTAGTAGGGAAACATTGGAAGGATAACCAAGAAAATGATCCTTTCACTGGTGGGGAAGGAGATTATTTTCTCTCATGGTCAGTGGAATATGTAAGAATTCCCAGAGACAACAGACTGGGAACATCAGAGATTAGATCAGGCATGAAACCAGCCTATGATCCGTGAGGGGTGAGAGAGGTCAAGAGAAGACGTTGGCTCAGCCTCAGAGAGAGAGTTACGATGTTAAGTGAAAAATTTTCAATTTAATTATGAAGGAATGTGAAATGGAGAGAATTGTCTAGAGACAAAAGAAGAGATACATTTATCTTTGATTTTTTTAATCAATAGCTTAATTTAATTAAGCAGAACTAGAAGAATCTGTAACCCATGTAAAGTGTTGATTCAGTAAACAGATCATGTAGACTGTTTCCTTTTCACTTTCTCCTTAAACAAAACAAAATAAAAACAAGGCAAAAAAAAAAGCAAGGCAAAAAACTGCAGTGTTTTCTCTTTTCTCTGATAGCCCTCTTTGCTTTCATAAACTCAAAAGATCAATTATATAGCTTCAAATAACTATACTACATATTATAGCAAATTTAATATTTCATATATTATTGAAAAACAATTTGCAAAGTCATAAATAACCATACAAATAGTCTGTGAGCTTAAGAAGAATGTCAAATTGCCTTGGTAACTATCAGCACAGAGCATTTTATTTTATTTTATTTGTTTAGAACATTCAACCAAACTGTCGGGACATTTGAAGAACTTCAAAAATACCTTGAAGGGTATGTGGCGAACCTGAACCGTGATGATGAAAAAAGACATGCAAAGTAAGTGAAGGAGCATTTACCCAAACTGGACGTGACTTCCGGCCACTGACAGAGAAGGGGCAGAGGGATATGATTCACTATGTGCTAACTTTTAATGTGTCTTCACTAGATAATTCTGGGGAGTTCTTTTTATTTGATTTATTTATTTTTATTTTATTTTATCAATATACAATGTAGTTGATTTTCGAGTCCCTTTACCAATTCCTCCCTTCTCCTTCCCTCTCCCCCCTCCTGCCCATCAACATCATATCTGTTCACTTGTCTTAAGTTCAAGGAATTGTGATTGTTGTGTCTTCTTCCCCATTCTTTTAAATTGTTCTTTCACAAGGAAGACACCACTAGAGTGGATGTTATTTAAGTCTGTAAGTAGTTAGCTTCTTTATTTTAAGTGATGAGTACGAATGTTAGGGAGAAATTTCCTGATAGGAGCCTTAAGAAAGAGATTCCTTATATTGGTAACTTAGCTCAAAAGAACATTCATAGATGATTACAGGGTTATAGTTAGAATTTTTTAAAATACAAGGAAGCTATTGCTAGGATGTGTGTGTGGATGAAGGGGTTGAGTAATAATGATGATTTTTAAAATTTATTTACTAGAAAAGTCTACTTTGTTAAGTAAAAATTATTTAAAAATTATTTCCTAAAACATTTTTTAGAGCAAATTCTTAAACATATGTTCACCAGATAGTACTATTGAAGTTGTATAGGCAAAATTTATAGAAAACTGAAGTTTGAGTTAAGTTAGAATATTCGATTAGTACCTTATAAGGTTTTTTTTGCAGGGAATGCATTTGCAATTTTTATGAAGGCATTATGGTATGGTAACAACTTATGAATATACAGCCCAAAGCAGCAAACCTTAATTAAAAGAGAAAAAAACAGGTGTTTTCTAACAACAATACTGAGACATAAAGAAATGCACTTTTCATGTTTCACAAAGCAATTATTCTGGGTAAGCCATGGAAAGCTTTAAGATCTGACAAAAATAGCAAAACATGGCAATGATTCTCACTATGGCATTCTTTCTGGTTTTATTCCCTTTCATTAACTCCTTTTGTTGTTTGTTTGTTTATTTGTTTGTTTTTTAGTTTTGGTTGTTTTTTAATAGCTTTATTGAGTTATATTTTAAATACCACAAAATTTATAATTCACCTTTTATCCCTCATTGATTCGATTTAACACTTATTTATTTCTTATTTTGCATGTGTATGTACGTATGTCTGTGTGAGTTTTATGTCTGTATAATCTATTGTTTTTCTTCCCAGATGTGCCTGGATCTGATCCTATGAAAGCTGAGATAGCCTTTGTGGCAACTATAGGCAGTAATTACAGGCAGGATTAAGACTGTTATAAGAGTGGAATTTGTGTATGGCATGACGCCTGCTCGACTAAGGGAGTGTGTGTCAAGTTTCACTTCTCTTGTACAGGCGGTCCATGTCTAACTGGAAGCTCTCCAAAGCACTCTCTCTGGAGATGATTCAGCTGAAGGAGAAGGTGGCCAGATTTTCCTCATCATCCCCATTCCAGAACCTTGAGATTATCGCAACACTGGGCGTTGGTGGGTTCGGAAGAGTTGAACTTGTAAGGGGTTTACGTTTCAAGCATCTGAGAGAAGCCTTTTGACTTATTTTGTTTTATATTCCAGCAAATCTTGGAGGAATATATGAATTGATATTGCTATCTTAAATGTTGCTCTGAACTGAAATAGAGAAAACAAACTTTTCACTCTGTATATTGTATAGTAGCAGGTCTGTGCTAGTAAGTAACTTAGCTATTTCAAGTTTCTTACATCACATCTTTGGCCAATTTTTTTCTTGATGGCAATTATTGGTGAATGTACCAAGTAAGTATTTCCCAAAGGAAACATAAGAAAATGTATTTACTAACAGCAAAATCTGTGTATACGTATATATATTCACAACACACTAACTCTCTATACACTAAAGAAAAGAAGAATGTGTCTAGCAGAAATGCCAAAGAAATGAAATCTTTAGTGTTATAGTTAGGGTCCTTAAACAACTCCACAACCATGTCTTTATTTGGCTTTCATTATCCTATTTTTGGGTTGCTCAAGATTCTCTATCAGCAAAAAAAAAAGGAAGATGAATGCAAGGGGGTGTTTGAGAGCAGCCTTCTATAGCGTTGATCAGGACAGCTGGGAACTTACAGCCTGATTTCAATTTTATCTTCCCCATCCCCACTTCTCTGAGCTTTATAATCAGCTTCCAAGTAGCAGCAGAAGTGGTACTGTAAGATCAAGTGTTCTGAGGAAACTATACAAAAGAGCTCTGTGACCTTACTGGGTACAGTTGGCTCTGAACCCTCAGCAATTACCAAGCCCTTTCTTGCCCATCAGATTTTTAATGATTCATTGTACATGAACCTCAAGGAACTATACTGACACTTCCATCTACTGGATGGCCCCGGGCACAAGCAGATCTGAAATGTTGCCAGGATGCTCTGGGGATAAAATGGTTTCTTATCAGGGCAAAGAGTATTTGTAATGTTTCTTATGCCATATGGAGGGATAAGGGTAATATCTGTCTGCAGTGGTATTTTTTTTTTTTTTACCAGAGATCATGGCAAAAAGATTGAATTAACAATGCTGACATCTGTTGTCCTAAATAATAATTATTGAAGCAGTAATTCCACCACTGATTTAAAAGTCATGGGCAGCATTAATGGCAAATGCGAGCAAAATATGGGGAGCAGCCATTTCTGCACAATCTAGTTACTTGCCAAGTATAGTCTGCTTATACAGTTTTAAACATATTAGAAAAAAACACCTATTTAAACATCTTTGTTTCCTTTTGAGGGAAATTCTGATCATGTATGTAGAGCAATATTCTCTGACAGAATTTTCTGTGCTGATGGAAATGCCCTGTATCTGCACTGTCCAAGACGGTAGCCACTAGCTAGGTGTGGCTATTGAGCTTTTGAAATGCAACAGAGAAACTGAATTTTTAATTTTATTTAATTTCAATTTAAATGATCTTGTGTGGTCAGTGGCTACCCTATTGGATAGTGCAGATAAATAGAGCTTGACTTAATATGTTTTGCTTTGAAAATCAAAGAAGCGATTATTAAGAGAGAACAATTTTTGGCAATTCTGGTCAAAGTTTTCCATGTTACACAATCAAAGCTGAACAGATTTCTAAACATTAAATATTCTAACCAGAACTTTTTTTTTCTTTTTTCAATACAACTATATTAGAACCATGTCCCAGATATATGAGCTGTGTTGAAAATCATGATAAAAGGGAGATGTGTCCACCTGAATGGAACTCAGTTCTCAGAGGAATAAGTGGTTAAAAAACCTACATACTATTTAAATATGAAACCATTTTAACTCTCATTAATTAACATGTTTATATAGATATTGCAAATCTTTTCTAGTACGTTAATTCTGAGGGATCTTTCTATTTCTTACATAGGTTAAAGTAAAAAATGAGAATGTTGCTTTTGCTATGAAATGTATAAGGAAGAAACACATAGTTGACACTAAGCAACAGGAGCATGTCTACTCAGAAAAGCGGATCCTGGAAGAGCTGTGTTCTCCATTCATTGTGAAGTAAGTGAGCGTGTGGCCTATGGGACTCGTGACTTTTAGGCTCTCCTTTCGGATGTCTCTGCAGGAGGATGGACTACTCAGAAAAGCGGATCCTGGAAGAGCTGTGTTCTCCATTCATTGTGAAGTAAGTGAGCGCGTGGCCTATGGGACTCGTGACTTTTAGGCTCTCCTTTCGGATGTCTCTGCAGGAGGATGGAAAGAAGAGAGGAGGTCTCTGAATTCTCGATCCCACTCACAGCAACAGTACTTAAAATGTTAGAAGTTTGAGATCTGGGATCAGAAGTTTTCCAGTTGTTTGTATTTTTGAGTAGACCTTACAAAAGTGTGTATTGGTGCGTGTGTGTGTCTGTGTGAATGAAAGATCGTTGGGGAATAATTTGAACTGATTACTTTATCCATACCTAATGCAGAATTTGGGAACAGGAAGCAAGAATTATAAGAATTATAAGAAACTCCTCAAGGGGTGTACTGATGTTGGATTTCTGCAGGAAGAGGCATTTGGGCATCTGTGGGCTGCCAAGGTGGAACATGCCCTGGTCCTAGCAGTGTCTTCATTTCAAAAGATCTATCTCCTAGTAGCTATTTTTTTTTTTTTTTGTAGCTATCACCAGAATTTGCAGGAGAAATATAAATTATTCTAGGTCATAGCTCTCTTTACTTGTGAATTTATGGATTAGAGGTGTAAGCCAGTTTATGTTTTTATATATGTTTTAAGGCCCCAGAATGTAGTTTTAGTGACTTGGGGATAATGTAAAGTGTCCCTATAATGGAGAGAATTTATACTTTTTGATCAAATGCCTTGAAAGAATTTTTCTGCCTATCCATATTCCCAGAACTGTTTTTATTTTTTATTTATTTATTTTTTTTCATTAGGAAATAATTATAAGAAAACATCACTTGATAAAATAAAGTAGTAATTGTAATCTTGTCTTAGTTAACATTACAATTAGGGTCATATGCACCCTGTCATCTCTATTTTAGGTAATAAAGAATGCCAGGCTTAGACAGGGTGTGAACTATCCAAGATTACATGGCTAGTACCAGCCAGAGTCAGGATGTAAAGCCAGATGTTTCTTATTCCAAATCTCTAGCAAGGTGATAAAAAAAAAAGGCAGCATTGAGGAATGTTTAAGCCCTCGCTGAGAAGCAGAGTAAGATGTCGGCAGATATTCAATTTCACAAAAGGGGCAGTTTCCACACAATTAACACTACAGATTTATACTGAGCATCACCTATGTAAAAGGCTCCAGAGTGGACATTTTCTCGACAATGGAGACTTTTCTAACCAAGAGAGTAAGAAGTATAAGCTTTTCATCCAACAAGTTTAGAGTTTATTTGGGGAGATAATAAATGCAACTTAAAAAAATATTTTATTTTATGTGAAAACTAAATAATGACAAAGAAGTTAGCAATTTGTAATTAAATGACAAATTAGTGTTGTAGATAGTAGGCTTGGAGGAGGGGAGAGAGAGAAAAAACGTGATGATAGAGGAAGCATTTGAACTAAATTCTAAAGATGACAAAAGTTTGGAAAGGCAGAGAGGTGGGGAAACTGGTGTAGGACAAAGCAGGAAAGTTGGGATATTAGGTCTCTTAGTGGGTGAGGAACAGAAGAGTTCGAGTAGAAGACAACGCAGCAGAAGAGGAAATGGGAAGGTACTAAAAATGGGTTGGCACTAGATTGTGTGGTTAATGCCAGGCCAGACATGTAGACAGTCTTACCTGGACCAGAGTTTCTCAACCCTGGCTGCACATTACAATCACATGGGGAGTTTTTACAAAGTAAAAATGCTGGGCCCTAATTCCAGAGGTTACGATTCATTTCATCTGGGATAGGATCCAGTAAATGATTTTTTAAATGCTCTTCAGGCATTTCTAATGTGCATTCATGGTTGAGAATCACTGATCTAGGCAAGAGTGACCACTGAGCATCTGAGCAGAAGATGCATGTATTGTTAGGAACGTACTGTTGTGGAGAACCTGGAAGGTGAGAATTTCATGTTGCCTGCAAGCATTAGCCCCTTCCCTCTTTTGCTTCAACTGGCAAATCTTTTTAGAAAATCTAGATCTATTTAGAAGAGGGAGTTTCTATTACCTGTTGGGCACTGTGCTTAATCCTAAAAATAACTCTATTAAGTAAGTAGCAAACCCATTTTACAGGTATGGATCCTGAGGCTCAGAACAGTTAAAGTAAAACCTAGTTTCTCTCCTTCCAAAGCCACCCCCTTCTATTACACCCTGACAAATCACCACCACACCTAAAAAGTTCAGTGTGTAAAGCTACACACATTGCTGACACAGGGCACCTCTAATAAATGGTCAAGGGGCACCAGACAGGAAAGAGTTATGGCCCCGTTTCTCCCTGAATGGGTATACAATGTTATATGCTATGTAAACAGGAAATGGAAATGATTACTTGAGTCATTTTTTTAGTCAAGCAATAAATTACAGACGCCTGGCTCAAGCTCTCCACTGAAATAGTTGCATTTTTTCCAGAGTTTGTCATCGATGTCAAAAAAAATCTTTGTTTTCTTATTTTTCTATTTTATATGTTCATATGAGGTTACTTCACAAAGTTCATGGAAAAATGCAACAGGAAGATAATACGAATCTTCCCATGAATTTTTTGAAGTACCCTTGTATGTGATTACTAGAAACAATTGTTTGGATGTAGATATTTAAATTTTAGTGAAGTAGTTCTTGTTTGCATTAAGTATGCTCCCGAATGGTTTTATGATGAACAAGCAGCCTCATTCATTGGCAGTATAGAATATATTTTGGTGTTGATGTCCTGCAAAACATTTATATCACGTTGGTTTACCAATACAATAATTGACACCTAGAACAGCACCAAAGATGTGTATCCCGAGGATTAAGAGAGGAAATGATTTCATTGCAGAGGCAGCTTTGATGAACCCACCTCCAAATTCTGTGTTGCTTGTGTGACAGAAGCATTTGACTACCTGCATCGGCTAGGTATTATCTACAGAGACCTGAAGCCAGAAAACTTAATTTTAGATGCTGAGGGTTACCTTAAATTGGTAAGACACATTCTCTCACTTACAGTATGATGTGACATATTTCCCAAATTAAAGTTGTGTTATAATTGCAATTTTCTTTTCAATTTTGGTACAGGAGGGTTACCTTAAATTGGTAAGACACATTCTCTCACTTACAGTATGATGTGACATATTTCCAAAATTAAAGTTGTGTTATAATTGCAATTTTCTTTTCAATTTTGGTACAACTGTTACTTCCATTTTGTGGGAGGGGCATGGCCTTTGAAATCAGCACACTTAGTACAAGGAGCAGTGTTATGAGTACATTCTTTTTGGCCTAGAAATTTAATGTTCAGACTTATTTGTGACTCCTACTGAAGGTACACATAATAGAATGCCTTTAAAATTGGGTTTTATTAGTGTTTTTTTCCAATAATTTTAACTAGGTTTTATTTAATTCTGGCTACATATAGGGACTGCTTATAAGGGATAAGGAAAGAAGATAGTATGTCTCCTGCCCCAAGATTGTCATGGTCTATATATGGAGAAAAGATAAGCATGAAAATGTTGGTAGTTGTTTGGAAATCTTTGTAGGTGATTGTGTACTGTACATTCAGAGTTGAGAATCACAACACTGGACTACAGGCTTCTTGAGGACAAAGGCTTTCCTTGCTATCCATCTTTGTAATCTACTAATGCTTAGCATGAACTCCCTTGCATATCACACTAAAGAAAAAAATGCTACCAGTCATGTAAGCTGATTTCAGTGAGAAATTATAATAGAACTGAACAGTTATAACTCAGGAGAAACCATTTTGCTCTAGACTTCAGGAGGGAACTCTACCAGGGTAGGGAACCCATGATGAATTTTCCTGAGTCCATTTAGATAGTACTTCAAAGACATTAGATCACCTCTAAACTGGACATTCTTAAAGATATTAAAAGCTTCTTACTTCAGAATTTTTATATAAGGAAATAATAATAGCTACCATTTAATGAGCAATTACTATGTATAAAGCTACTCTGCTAAACCTTTTACAATTAATCTATTTAACAATCTGTAAGATAGGCTTTATCATCTACATGTTATAGTTCTATAATTTAGCCTTAGGAATTAAGTTTATTATATGTAATTGCTAAGAGATCTCTCTTCATCATGGGAATAAAACAAAAGCCGTTTCATGTGATATTTGGCTAACTTCCAAGAAACATTCTGATGCATTCAAGCGTCATTTTATCCATGAAAGACAGCTTTGAGAACTGGTGAGGTACGAGTACAAGGCTTCAATCACTCCTCTTCTTTACAATTTCTTCATTGGCTATGTTTCTTACAGATCTTTAAGGAAACTCTTTGGAATATTCTAGAAGAAAAACCATCATGAAGGATGCAGGCTATATGTTAGATTCATCCCTTCCTTCTCATAACTGTTTTAAAAATATCAGGAAGCATATTCAGTATTCAGTATTTATTAGGCATAGAAGTCAATAAAAAACTCCTGTTAGCCATTGTTATCTATCCTTCTAATTCATTTGCCAACCAGCTAAATGCAAAGTATTAACTAAAGGCTTTAGAAATTCAAATGTAAATGTTAGATATTTATATTCCTAGCTATATATTAACTTGGATATCCTGAAATCCTCTCGCTATGCCTAAAAATACTGGATGAAACAGGAAAAGCAGTGTTGTAAATGCATGTCTGAGTTTATACTACACCCTGGGAATCCCTCTGGGGCTGGGAACCAAGCTTGAACAGTAGTGTACTGTGGAAATCAAACATTGAAGCTGCCATCTTGTGTGTACCCAGCAGTCCTAGGTGGCTTAGAGGTTTGATTTTAGTAACTGTGCCTGCTGGGAACAAGAAACCAATCTTTGGATCTAGGGAGTGTGGAAAATCGAATCAGAGAACATTGCACAGGCACAGAGCCAGGAATCACACAAATTAAACTCTCAGAGAAACAGAAAACAAAAGAAAAAAAAAACCCACAACGATTTATAAAGACAGAGTACATGCAAGGAAACATGCTTTCTCATTACTGGCTCTTGGTGGAGGAACAAAAAAAAGTCTCCTCTAAGAATTCTTGGCCATGGCTGGTCTTAAAGGTGGTTGGGTGCCCAGTCTTCAAGGATGGAAAAATCCAAGCAAGTATTTAAGTGAAATTGCATTCATGTTGGTAGCATTCCTGTTACTGGTGACAGGCTTGGTTTGCCCTCTCACACTAAACAAATGACCCAAAAGTCCAAAAATTGGTGCAAGGACAGGAAGCTTTACTCAGAAAAATCCAAGCAAGTATTTAAGTGAAATTGCATTCATGTTGGTAGCATTCCTGTTACTGGCAACAGGCTTGGTTTGCCCTCTCACACTAAACAAATGACCCAAAAGTCCAAAAATTGGTGCAAGGACAGGAAGCTTTACTCAGATAACCAGCACCTGGGGGATGATCAGGCTAAAATCATCCTGCCTTCTGATGCCTGTTCTGGGGTTTATAAAGGGGAAGAGGAGGGATGGTGAGGTAAGGGTTTCATCCTGTGGGAAAAGGGGGAGCCTGGTCACAGGATCAGCAGAGGGTCTGAGTCAGATGTCAGGGTCCCGTGATGAACTGGGTGCTTTGGCGTCATGGAGTCTGCAGTTGGTCAGCTTCAAACCCTTGGTGTTATCTTGGGGTTGGAGTCCTTATCTCCTAGGCAGACCTCAAAGAAAATAACCTCAGTCAAGCATCACTGGCACATAAAAATACCTGACTCTTGTTCCTGTAACTAATGTGGATGCAATTTTCCTTTAAGCAACAAGGTGAGTTAATAATCAGCTAGGGTGCTTTGCCTTTCTCTTGGAATTCCTTTGTTTGAAGTTGATTAGGAAAGGTAAGAAAAAACAAGAAAACTTAGTTTCAGTTCTTAATTTTAAATGTGCAATGGGCTAAAGTAAATCAACATAAAAGGGTGTAATGAGATAAACAGAGATAAACAGAAATAAACTTTTGAGAAGAATCCTTTTGGGGAATAATTTCATCTCCCGGCAGTTTCAGCCATAAGGGTCAGTTTCTCGATTCCTCTGCTAACCTCAAGGAATTGATGATTATCAGTTCCTAAGTTAATGGCTAACTGAAATTTTCTGCTTGGTCTTAGTTATTCCAAAGATGACAGTTCTCTGGCTAAAGTCCCTTTCATGCCCAAGTTTTCCAAGAATCAATGTACATTCGTTCTGAAGAATATACTCTCAACTCAGGACACAAAGAACTTCTGGAGAGGAAGTCCCAGGAAACATGAGCTCACACTTTAAAAAATAAAATGAAATAAATGTATGAGGAAAAGAGCTACCATCAGCCAGAAGCAAAAAGAGCAGGAACAAAAAGAGCAGAAGCAGACACATAAGTGCATCATATACTGGAGTAATCAGCTACAGAATGTAAAATAGATACATCTAATGTGTTTTAAAAATAAGAGAGGTATCAAAAGTGAGTAAGGAACATAGAATCTCAAAAACAATCTAACAGATTTAGAACAAAACTAACAAAGCATCTATTAAAAGAAATTAAGAATATAATAATAAAAATGAAATATGCAATGAAATTTTTCATTAATGGTGGAGTAGCTTGCGTTGTACTATCCTCTTGATGAGATTAATTATATGTATAAACATGTGTGAAGGCACTGGAGAGCAACAAAAAGTAGATATTCAAGTCTTGGGAAAAGGGAACCATACTGGGTGCAATTAATGGTGGAGTAGCTTGCGTTGTACTATCCTCTTGATGAGATTAATTATATGTATAAACGTGTGAAGGCACTGGAGAGCAACAAAAAGTAGATATTCAAGTCTTGGGAAAAGGGAACCATACTGGGTGCAATCCACATTTAAACAGAGATTATGCAGCCATTTTGAAGAACAGTTAGTTTCTCATACAGTCAAACATATACTTATTCCATGACAAGAAATTCCACTCCTTAATATTTATCCAGGGAAACTGAAATCATGTCTTCAAAAATCTTGGGCACAAATGTTCTTAATAAAACCAGAAACAGCTGAAATACCTATCACCAGTTGATTGTATATTCATATTGTAGTACATTCAGCAATCGAATGCTTCTCAGCAATAAAAAGGAATGAATTACTGTAGGCAGCAACATGAATGAAATTTTAAAACTGTGTTGAGCAAAAGAAGCTATACACAAAAAAAGTAGCTTCTGTATGATTACATTTATCAAAACAGATCAGATGATAGACATCAATATGATGTTTGCCTCTGGGAGGGGCTTTTGATTGGAAAGGAGCCTGAGGGTGTTGTGGAACGAATTCAGCAAGAAATGCTCCAGACACTCGGACGGTAGGAGAGTCAGAAGGTTTATTACAGGTGGGTCCCATGATTCTCAGGAAGTAAGTCCTGGTGCGCCCTCCCCTGGGAAACGAATCCCTGGGGCCCCTGCATAATAAACCTTCTGACTCTCCGACGTTCTACACATCTGGAGCCTTTCTTGCCAAGTTCATTCCACAACAAGGGAATTTTCTGAGATAAGGAGAATGACCATATATTGGCTATATGGTGGCCATGGTTATGTGAGTATATCTGCATCAAAATTCAATGAACTGAACATCAAAAATCTGTGCATTTTATTGCTTATAAATTGTTTATCAATTTGAACAATGTAATGGAAAAGTTAAATAGCAGATGATTGACAGAGAAAATCAGTGAACTGAAAGATAAACTTTTATTATTTACATAGTATGCAGCAGAGAGACATAAAAAGATGGAAAAGTAAGAAAGAGAAATGAAGAGACTTGGACAACAGAGTGAGAAGTTTTAAAAATGTTTAGTTAGAGTTCCAGACAAAAAATAATATAGAAAATGAGGGAAAAGCAATATTTAAAGCAGTAATGGACTGAGAATTTTCCAGAAATTATGTAAGACAGCAATAATCAGGTGAAGGAACCCTAATAAATCCACACTGGGACAAAATGTATTTGTTTTAGCTCCTAGTTTTGCATAACAAATCACTTCAAAACTCAATGGCTTAAACCAACAACAGTTATTTAGGATCTCAGTTTCTGTGGTCAGGAGTTTGGAAGTGATTCAGCTGAGTGGTTCTGTCTTGAGGTCTCTCATGAAGTTTTGGTCAGATACTGGCTGAGACCACTGTTCCCTGGAGACTTGTGAATCGACTGGGCTTAGAAGATCCAAATCCAAGGTGACTCATTTATATGTTGGCAAGTTGATGCTGGCTACTATTTGGGGGCCTTAAATCTTCTCTACATGGGTTTCTTCATGGGACTGGTTGAATGTCCTCATGACATGGCAGCTGGCTTTCCTCAGAGTGAGTCATCCAAGAGACTGAGGAAAAGCTGCAATGATTTTGAAACCTACTCTCAGAAGTCACATACGAGTGCTTTCACTGTACTCTGTTGGTCACATAAGCCCAGCCCTGATTTATTCTGGGAGGGGATACCTCTGAATACCAGTAGAAGTGGATCATTGTGGCTTGCTTGGATGTCAGCTATTGCAGCAGTGAAAGTACAGAACAAAACCAAAGAGAAAGTCTTAAAAGCTATCCAAGAGAAAAGACAGTTTACATGTAAAGAAATAAACGTTAGCCTTAAAGTTGACATCTCAATGGCAACAATAAGAGCCAGGATGCAGTAGAATAACATCTGAAAGGTTCTGAGAGAAAATAACTGACGAACTTGAATTACAAGTCCAGGGAAACTATCTTTCAAGAAGGGTGAAATAAAGAACATTTTCAAACAAAGGTAAAGAGTTTTTACCACCTACATGCAATAATTTCCTAAGTCTTTCTCTACTTTCCAGGCCAAGGAGAGCTGATAAAAGCAATAATGGTTAAGATCCCTTTTCTGGTTAGAATGAAAGGAACAAGAATAATATTAAGATGTAGAGTAGTACTTAAAGAGTTTAAAGGAAAAAACCACCTTGTTCTCAACCAATCAGAATTTGTATAATAGCTAATCTTGGGGTTGCTCAGAAATCGTGGTTATAATCCAAGAAATCTCATCTGTCACTCACAATAAACATTCTATATGATTGTGCTATTAACTCATGCAAGTAATAAGCCTCAGCAAAAATTCAGTCTGCCTAGATGCTTTAGCACAGAATGTGGTAACAGAGTAACTTAATCTTACCAATATTGAGTATTATATAAGAAAATATGATATAAAACTCATTAAATGTTGGTATTGTTGCCTGATTCTTTATGATCTATCTGCCTCTCTATACTGATAGCCCCATCAAGGCAGATTATGCTGAAGTGTTTACTGCAGGACTTAGCATATTGCTTAGCATATAAGAATGTATGAAAAGCCAATGAGGTAGCTCGTTCCTCACTCTCAAAACAGGAACTTACAGTTTTTGTTCATTGATCTCAATGTGTTTAAAGTAACAATAACAAAATGAAAAAGGAAGAAAACACTATCAAAAATCATAACTCATCTCATTAGCATTTTAAGGATACATCAAAATAACTCAAGGGTCAGTGAAGAAGAAATTTTAATGAATATTAAAAAGAGTTGCACAATAAAGACTATACTACATATCAACATGTGTGGGTTTCAGCTAAAGTGATAGCTACAGTAATATTTATAGCCTTAAATGTTTCAACTAGAAAATAAGACAGGTTAAAAATTAATGAGCTAAGTATCCAACTTAAGAAGATGGAAAAAGAGAAAAGCAAACAAACAAACAAAAAAAAAAACAAAATTAATGAGCTAAGTATCCAACTTAAGAAGATGGAAAAAGAGAAAAGCAAACAAACAAACAAAAAAAAAAACAAAAAAAAAAGGAAAGGACAACAACAACAAAATAAAGTTAGGAGCATGAATTAATAAAATATAAAATAAAAAAGGACAGACACAGCCAAAAGTTAGGTTTTTGAAAAGACTAATAGAATTAACAGAGGTACGGAAATACTGATGAAAAGCAAAAGAGAGAAGTTATAGATTAATACTATGATGAATGAACATGATTGCAGTTAAGGAAGAGATTTACATGTATTAGAAAGTACTTGGTCAACTCTATACCACAATGTGTGAAATCTGAGGTGACATGGAAAAGTCTACAAAATACCTAACCAAACCAATCAAAAAAGAAACAGAAAATCTGAATAATTTTGTAGCTTTGAGAAATTAGTAATTAAAAATCTTTCCACAAAGAAATAACTAGACCCAGAGAATTTACTTTCATTTTACGTCTGAATTTACCTCTGAATTTACTTCTGTTAATCTTATGCAAATTCTTTTAGAAAACAGTCAAAGATAATTCCCATCTTATTCTCTTAGGTTAGTGTAAACTTGATTCTCCAAAGAAAATTTCTAAAAAAAGCAAATTAATGTTCAATCTTACTCATGAATTTAGTGCAAAAATCATAAGCAGAATATTAGCAAACTGACTACTGCAAAGAATATAAATTATAACAAAACATTATAACAAGGTTGAATATATCTCAGGGATTCAAGCACAGTTTAACACTAAAAATTCTATCAAAAAAAGCCTTCAGTTTTCTGGTTCTGCATAAAAGGAGCTTGGATGTTACCACTTCATCCTAACAAGTACAAACAGCAAACAGACTAAAAATCAACTCTTCATGGATCTGTAAGAGGAGTGAGTACAAAGGGTAAACTGCTTTAGAGAGATATGAGAATACATGGAGTCACAGATTACTGAACAGAGGCTCGTAAGTGGAAACCTCCATAAGAACCAGTGCAGGGTAGGAAAATGTAATTGATGAATTGCAGGAGGGTCAATGCAGACAACTCTGAGAGTTAAAAACTCAAGGGGTACCAAACTTTTGTGTTTTGTCATAGGGGGCTCCAAACTTTTGTGTTTCACCTCCTGGAGCTCATAGAAAATATCATAGAAAAATTTTCTTGTGCTTCTGGCAGGGAAGGAGAAAAGGGACCATTTTGAAATACACCAGAGCATTCTGTTCTTCTTTACAGGGTCTGACTTCAAGAGAAACTAGTTATCTAGAGCCTAGCCTACTAGAGTATTATCAGAGCCTAAGTGACCTTGGGCGAAGGCAAATACCCAATTTCAGTCCACTGGAGCCATCCTGCCCCACCCAAGAGGAGAGGAAAAAGACTGAGAAACACTTGTGAAGTTCTTAATCCAGAGGCAAAGATTCATTAAAAGACTGCGACCTAATCATAGGATTATATAATGCTTCCCCTTCCTGTACACATTACCACCACATTAATAAAGGCTTATTTATAGCAGTTCCTTTAACCTAGTACATCATGTCTGACTATCAAGATAAAATTAGAAGGCATACTAAAAGGGAGAAAACACAACTTGAAGAAAGAGAGCAAGCATCAGAACCAGACATGGCAGGAATGTTGGAATTATCAGAAAGGGGAATTTAAAACAACTATGATTAATATGCAAAGGGCTCTAGTGGATAAATCAGGCAGTAGGCAAGAACAGATGTCAATGTAAGCAGAGAGATGTAAATCCTAAGGCATAAAACAAAAAGAAATGCTAGAGATTAAAAAAAACAAACAAACCCAAAACTCCAACAGAAATGAATGCCTTTGATGGGCTTAATAATAGAATGAACACAACTGAGGAAAGAACCTCTGAGTTTGAGGAAATATCAATAGAAACCTCCAAAATGTGAAAAGCAAAGAGAACAAAGACTGAAAAAAAAAAAAAAATAGAACAAAATATCCATGAACTATGGGACAACTACAAAAGATGTAAATATGCATTATGGGAATACCAGGAGGAGAAGAATGATAGAAAGGAACAGAGCAATATTTGAAGAAATAACAACTGAGAATTACCCCAAATCATAATATCAGACAGTAAACCACAGATCCAGGAATTGCATAGAACACCAAGCAGTATAAGTGACATGAAATTAAAAGATTAAAAAAAATAATACTAAGAGAAGCCAGAGGAACAAAAACATTTTAACTTTAGAGGAACAAAGATAAGAATTACATTTGATTTCTTCTTGGAAACCATTCAAGCAAGAAGATAGTAGAATGAAATATCTAAAGTGTTGAGAGAGAAAAGCTATCAATCTAGAATTCTGTACCTTGCAAAATTATTCTTCATAAGGGAAGAAGAAATGAAGACTTTCTCAGAAACAAGCAAATTAGGTGAACTAGTTGCCAGTAGGTCAGATTTGAAAGAAATGTTAAAAGTGTTTTAGAGAGGGGCTGGCCCGGTGGGCTCCTGCCGAGAGTTCGGATCCCATATAGAGACCAGTCCGCTCACTGGCTGAGCGTGGTGCGGGCGCGACACCAAGGGTTGCGATCCCATTACCAGTCACGAAAAACAGAGACAAAAAGGAAAAAAAAAAGTGTTTTAGAGAGGGGCTGGCCCGGTGGGCTCCTGCCGAGAGTTCGGATCCCATATAGAGACCAGTCCGCTCACTGGCTGAGCGTGGTGCGGGCGCGACACCAAGGGTTGCGATCCCATTACCAGTCACGAAAAACAGAGACAAAAAGGAAAAAAAAAAGTGTTTTAGAGAGAAAGAAAATAATATAGTTAAGAAACTTGTATCTACATGAAAAAAGGAGGAGCATCAAAGAAGAAATAAGTGAAGGTAAAATAAAAACTTCTATTTTTCTTATTTGTAATTGGTCTAAAAGATATTAGTTTGTTTAAAATAATAATAGCAACATTGTATTTGATTATATTTGCTTATATGTATGTATATACACACTTATGTATACTTATATGTAAGTGAAATTAAAAACAACAATGATACAAAGGATGGGAGGAAGGGTTAGAATTATTTTGTTATTATATGATACACTACCCATGAAGTGGTATAGTGTTATTTGAAAGTAAACATGGATTAGTTGTAAATGTATATTGCCTAATCTAGGACAACCACTAAAAAAAGTTTTTTAAAAAAGTATAATTGGTATGCTAAGAAAGAAGAAAAAACAGAATCATATAAAATGGCCAATTAAAGCCACAAAAGGTAGAAAAAGAGTGGAAGATAAAAATAGAAACAAAGAACCAGGGAAACAGATAGAAACCATAATAAATATGGTAGGTAATAATCCAACTGTATCAATAATCACTTTGAACATCAATGGGGTAAATGCACCAATTAAAAGACAGAGATTTGTTAGAGTAGATTAAAAAAAAGACCAAACTATATGTCATCTACAAAAAACCCACTTTAAATATAAAGATAAATGGATAGAGAAACATATACCATGCTAACATTAATCAAAAGAAAGCAGTAGTACCTATATTAATTTTAGAGAGAGCAGACTTCAAAGCAACAGAAGTTATCAGGGATAAAGTAGGGCATTATATAATGGGAAAGGATTCAATTCTGCAGGAAGAAATAACAAGTCTTAATTTGGGTGCACATAACAACAGTGTAAGAATACATAAGGCAAAACTGATAGAATTGCAAGGAGAAGTAGCTGAATCTATTGTCATAATTGAAGACTTCAGTATCCCTCTATCAGAAATAGATCCAGTAGGCAGAAAATCAGTAAGGACATAATTGAACTCACAGTACCATCAATCAACTGGATACAATTGACATCTATAGACTACTACATCTAAAGACTACTACTACATGTTATTCCAACAACAGAAGAATAAACAGTCTTTTCAAGCTCACTTGGAACATTTACTGAGACAGACCACATTCTGGGCTATAAAAAACATCTTAACAAACTTAAAATTATAGAAATATGTCTGCTCTCAGAACACATGGAATTAAACTAGAAATCAGTAACAGAAAGATAACTGGAAAATCCCCAAACACATGAGGATTAAACAACACTCTTGTAAATAACACATGGTTCTAAGAAGAAATATCAACAAAAATTTTAAAATACTTTGATTAAATAAAAATGAAGACACAATTTACCAAAATTTGTGGGATACAGTGAAAGCAGTGCTTAGGGAGAATTTTATAGTATTGAATATATTAGTAAAGAAGAAAGATCTAAAATCAGTCATCTGTGCTTCTACCTTAGGAAACTAGAAAAAGATGTGTAAATTAAATCCAAAGTAAGCAGAATGAAAGAAATAATAATTAAAGCAGAAATCAATATAATTGAAGACAGGATATCATTAGAGAAAAATCAATGAAATCATAAGCTGGTTCTTTGACAAGACTAATAAAATCAATGTCTCTAAAAAGCCTAAGGAAAAAAGGGCACAAATTACCTCTTTTATCAGAAATAAAAGAGGGGACATCTGTAAAGATGTCATGAATATTAGAAGGATAATAAAGGAATACTATGAACAACTCTGTGCCCACAAATTTGATAACCTAGATGAAGTAGACCAATTCCTTGAAAGACAAAATATGTCAAAATTCATACAAGAAGAAATAGACAATTTGTATAGGCATATGTCTATTAAATAAATTGGATCTATAATTGATAACCTTCCAAAACAGAAAGTGCCAGGCGCAGATTGGTTCACTGGTGAAATCTGCCAGACCTTTAAAGAAGAAATTATACCAATTCTATACAATCTCTTTCAGAAGATAAAACAGAGGGAATGAATATTCCTTAACTCATTTCATGATGTCAGCATACTGTAATACCAAAATCAGACAAAGCCATCACAAGAAAACTGCAGACCTCTATCTATTGCAAACATAGATGCAAAAATTCTCAACAAAGTGTTAGTAAATGAAATCCAACAATGTATAAAAATAATTAAACACCATGACCAAGTTAGGATTTATCCCAGGTATGCAAGGCTGGTTCAACATTTGAAAATCAATTAATCAACAAACTAAAAAAGAAAAATTATATGATCATATCAGTAAATGCAGAAAAAGCATTTAATAAAATTTAATGACCACTTCAGATGAAAACTCTCAGTGAACTTCAAAGCAACAAAGAACTAGGAATAGAAAGGAACTGCTTCAACTTGACAAAGAATATCTGTAAAAAAACTTCAGCTAACATACTTAGTGGTGAAGCTTTCTGATTAAGAATGGGAATAAGAAAAAACATCCACTCTTACCACTCCTTTTCATCATTGTACTGGAAGTCCTAGCTAGTGCAACAAGATAAGAAAAGGAAATATAAAGTATATAGATTGGAAGGAAGAAATAAAACTGTCTTTTCGGGCAGATGACATGATTGTCTATGTAGAAAATCTGAAAGAATCAACAAAAAAATCTTTTGCAACTAATAAGTGATTATAGCAAGGTTGCAGGATACAAGGTTAATTCACAAAAGTGAATTGCTTTCCTATATCCTAGCAATGAACAAGTAAAATTTGACATTAAAATAATGTCATTTATATTACCATGCCTCCAAATGAAAAGTTTAGTAATAAATGTAACAAAAAATGACCAAAATCTATTATGAGGCAAATTATAAAATTCTGACGAAAGAAATACAGAAATAAATAAGTGGAGAGGTATTTCATGTTTATGGATAGGAAGACTCAACATCATCTAGATATCAGTTCTTCCCAACTTGATCTATAGTCAATGCAATACTAATTAAAATCTCAGCAAGGGGCCGGCCCGGTGGCGCACTGGATAGTGCGCCGCTTGGGAAGCGCGGCGGCGCTCCCGTCCGAGGGTTCGGATCCCACGTACAGACTGGCTCCCGCTCACTGGCTGAGCGAGGCGCGGGAGCAACGCCGAGGCTTGTGATCCCGTCGCCGGTCCCCGGTCTGGTACGGGGGAAACACTGAGGGTTGCGATCCGTTGCCGGACACGGAAAAGAGACAAAAAAAAAAAAAAATCTCAGCAAGATATTTTGTGGATATTGACAAACTGATTCTACACTTTATATGGAGAGGCAGAGGACCCAGAATAGCTAACAAAATGTTGAAGGAGAAGAACAAGGTTGGAGTACTGACACTATCTGATGTCGAGACTTACTATAAAGATACAGTAATCAAGACAGTGTGGTATTGTCAAAAGAATAGACAGATTAAGGAAACAGAATAGAGAACCCATAAATAGAACCAAATGATGCAGTCAACTGGTCTTTGACAAAGGAGCAAAGGTGGAGCCAAGGTAGTCTTTTCAACAAATGATGCTCTTGAACAACTGGACATGCATAAAAAAAAAAAAAAAAAAAAAAATAGTAGATACAGACCTTACACCCTTTACAAAAACTAACTCAAAATATGTTATAGACCTAAATATAAAATGCAAAACTATAAAACTCCTAGAATATAACACAGGAGAAAACCTAGAATGACCTTGGGTTTGGCGATGACTTTTTAGATACAATGCCAAAGGCATTATCTATGAGAAAAATAACTGATAAGCTGTACTTCATTAAAATTAAAAACTTCTGCTCTATGAAAGACAATATCAAGAGATGAGAAGATGAGTCACAGATTGGGAGAAAATATTTTCAAAAGACACATCTGATAAAGAAGTCCAAAATAAGCAAAGAACATTCAAAACTCAACTATAAGAAAATGAACAACCTGTTAACAAATGCGCAAAAGTCTTGAGCAGACACTTCACTACAGAAGATATATAGATGGCAAAAAAAAAAAAAAAGGAAAGATGGTCAACATCATATATCATTAAGAGATTGCAAATTCAAACAAATCTGGAACACCAACAACACCAGATGCTTGTGAGGATATAAAACAACAGAAACTTATTCATTGCTGGTGGGAATGCCAAATGGTATAGCCACTTTGGAAGATAATTTGATGGTTTCATACAAAACTAAATATACTCTTACCATACTATTCAGCCATTACAGTCCTTGGTATTAGCCAAAGGAGTTACAAACTCATTAGACAAATACCTGCATACAGACGCTTGTAGCAGCTTTATTCATAATTACCAAAACTTGGAAGCAACAAAAATGTCCTTCAGTAGGTGAATGGTTAAACTGTGGTACATCTAGACAAAGAAATATTATTCAGTCCTAAAAAGAAATGAGCTTTCAAACCGTGAAAAGACATGGCGGGACTCTAAATGCATACTGCCAAGTGAAAGAAACCATCTGAAAAGGCCACATACTGTATGACTCCAATAGCGAAAATACTTTGTATGATACGATGATGATAGATACCTGCCATTATACGTTTGTCCAAACCCATAGAATAGACAATATCAAGAGTAAACCTTAATGTAAAGTGTGGACTTCAGGTGAAATTGATGTGTCAACATAGGTTCCTCAGTTATAACAAATGTACCACTCCGGTGAGGGATGTTGATAATGGGGGTGGCTATGCATATGTGGGGGCAAGAAGTATATGGGAAATCTCTGTACTTTGCTCTCAATTTTGCTGTAAACCTAAAACTGCTCTAAAAAAATAAAGTCTTAAAGAAATTTTTAAAAATTCTATTAAAATAAATCACTACCCTAATAGATTAAAAGAGAAAAACGATTACATAATCACCTCAATAGAAACAAAGAAAATTTTTATACATTTCTATTTTCATTTATGATAAACTCTCTTAGCAGACTAGGAAGAGTAATAAATTTTGTTAATCCAGTTAAAGAGGGCAGCTGTCCTGATTTGCTCATCACATATTGTACATAAATGGTGATAATCAACTCTGTACTGTACAAATATGTGTAATTAATTATGTTTCAATTTTTAAAAAATAAAATAAAAATTTTCAGATGATATTTAGGAAAAAAAAAAAGATGCCTAACAAAAATTTGGAGCAAAGACTCTACGTAATGATGAAACATTAGAAGTGTTCTCTTAAAAGTCAGTAGTACAAGAACTTCTATTCAGTATTTTACTGGAGGTCCTATCCAATGCAGTAAGATATAAATAAAATTAAAAGACAGATTGGAAAGTAAAGAACAAAACATGCCAGATGATATTATTAACTTTATAGAAATCCAGAATGTAACAACAAATGATTAGAATTAAGTCGAGAGTTTAGTATGGTGGCAGGATGTACAATTACAAGAACTGTGTGTTTTTAAGTTTCATAAACAGTTGATAAATAGGAATAAAAATGCCATTTACAGAAAACACAAAAATATAATGTATTTAGGACTAAATCTAACAAAAATATATGAGTTTTATTGAGAAACTCATAAAAATTTATAGAAAGATGTTCAAAAGACCTAAATTAATAGGTGATGTGTCTCATTCTTCTTCTGGGTACAGAGCTAGATAACATATCTCAGCTTTCTTTCTGGGTAGTTGTATGTGGTATAGTTCTAGCCAGCAAAATGTTAGCCAAAGCGATGTATGCCACTATCAGACCTGGCATATAAAAGTTTTGCACAACTGATCTCTGCACTCCTTCTGGCTTGTTGCCAGTGAACATAGCCAATTTGAAGTTGGCAGATTCCTAAGATGGAAGGAGTCTGAGTCTTTCAATCATAGCTTAAAGGAGATAACCCTGCTTCTCAGGAAAACCCATTATGTAAGGAAGAAGTAATTAATGAACAGTTTATGCTTTTATACCTTCTAGGATATGTTTGTTGCAGCCGCTAACATTACCCTAACAAACTCAGAAAGATGCACTGTTTAAGAATAAGAAGACTCAACATCCTAAATATATCAATACTTGCAAATTAATCTACAGATTTATTACACTTCCAATGAAAATTTCAGCAGAGCTTTTCATGATGATTGGCAAGCTGATTTTAAAATTGATGTAGAATAACCAAGGGCCCAGAATAGCCAAGCCAAGGCATTTCTGAAGACAAATAAGAACAGGGTGGGAGGAAATTGCTTTCTCAGATATGAGAACTAATAATAAAGTTATAGCTCAAACTAATTACTAATTTTACATGGATGACAAAAATTTAAAAGTTTATATTACTAAATGATAGAGGATGTACAGTAATCAGAACTCCTATACACTTCTGGTGAAGGGAGAGAGAGTACAGCACAATCCCTTTGGAAAATAATTTGGCAATATCTAGTAAAGCTGAAGATACCACGTCTTTGACCCAGCATTTCTACCTCTCTCTCTCTCTATTTCTTTTAGCAGCTGGGTGGTATGGGAATCCAAACCCTTGAGCTTGGTGTTAAAATACTGCATTCTAACCAACTGAGCTAACCAGTCAGCCCCTCTACTCTCTCATATCCACTAGATAACATGGAAAATGATGTTAATGGAAACATTTTTGTAATAGCACACGATTGGAAATAACACAAATGTCCATCAGCATCATGGTAGACAAAGTCATAGTGTGTTAATTAAATGGTGTTATATACATCGGTGAAAATAAATGGACTTCAGTAAGGATTAAATTCACAAATATAATTTTGAATGAAAAAAGGCAGTTTGCCCAAGAATAGATATAAGATTTATCTAAAATTTTTAAATATATAAACTGTATAGTATATAGGGATATTAGATATGTGGTAAAATTAGAAACGAGTGCAAGCAAATGATAAATGCAAAAGTCAGGGTAATGGTGACCTCTTGGCAATGGGCAGGAGGACACTTGGGACGAGCACAGAGGGCTTCTGTATTGGCTTTGTTCTGGTTATTTAACTGGTGGTGGGTACAGGGGTGTTTTTATTCTCATGCTTTATAACTTGCATATATGTCACATTATTTTATATGTCAAGTATTTCCTAACTTGAAAAATAAAAAGAATCATCAGCTCCAACCATATTTTTGTTGCCAAACCATTATTGCTTATAGCTATACTTAAGAACGACGTACTTAAGCTTTTCCCACCAATGTGCTTAACATATGCTGCTGCTGCTCCCTTAAATACCTTCTACTTCCTCATCAATTTATCTATAATGAGGTTTCCTTTGAAATCTTGTCCAAATCTCACCTCATATAAGTATCCATGACCTTCCTAGACCTCAATATATCCTCTTGAAACTGATGTTAACAGTTTTCTCTTCATTCAGTTTTTTTCATCAGAGACGCTTGAACATCTGCTGTGTGTAGGGGTACGAAATGAATAGGATATAATGCCTCTTCTCCAGGAGCTAGACTAATTCACTCGATTAGACTATGCTGCCTGCCATGAGGGATATAGTTGTAGAATATAAACAGTGTTAAAGAACCTCGTAGGAAAAAGGAATTGGTTCTGTAATTCAAGGATGACTTCAAAGAGGTGGTGGTACATGAGATAAGCCTCAAAGGATTTTTCCAGTTTGTCCTTGTGCATGCAAATCTTCCCTTCATCTTGCTCACCTTCTACTAAATACTTTAAGTACTTTAGCTGACTTACCATGTCCCCATGAAGAATAGGTCATTGTTATGGAAGACTCATGCGCCCATGCCTTAGCCTCTCTCACTCTCACTTGCACGATGGAAACCATTCATTGTTTCTTTTAGTGGATGGACATTAGTATCAAAAGGACATTAAATCAACTTTGGTTGTCGGTGGACAGGACAGACAGATTCCATTTTACCCTTGTCTAGACTTGGGTAGAGTAAGTGCCCTAAAAATGCCACATAAATATTTTTATGGAAAGTTATGTCTCCGTGAATCATCTGGCTTAATTAGACTGGTCATTTTGTGTCCATTTTTATGTGACCGAGAGAACCAAAATCTGACACATTTACTGACCCAGAGAGAAACTTCTGGGAAAAAGCTCAGACTTACTGGACACCAACTCCAGCAAGCCGCAATGCTAATTTTTCTCTTTCTGAATGATGCAATCATCACTGAGGATTTAGAATCATTTTAATACCTTCTAGCTTATTAAAATCTTTGGAGACAATGTTTTTAAACTTTTAGCGTAATGTAAGCCATCTTTAATAATAAGAATTTAATAGAGTCAAGGGAAAATCTGTGAACAACTTCTCCAGAGATTTCTTCTTGAAAGCCCAGTTTTGCTAGTAGAATTGAGGTGGGTGAAAGGATTCATTGTTTGCTAGAATGATTACTTTAAAACATAAGTTGGGCTATGCTACACCCCTTCTCTTAATCCTACAATGACTTCTCAGAAAAAAATCTGAAGTTCTTTCTGTGGTTTGCCAACACTCCATAATCTGCCCTCACTTCCTGTCTCTCTCCACTTCACGCGTGTGGAACTGTCACACTGCCCTTCTTGCCAGTCCTTGAAGTTACCACGCCTATTCCCATCTCAGGACATTGAACTAGCTCTTCCTTTTGGCAGAGTCACTCTTGCTCAGATTTTTACAGAGCTCTCTTTTTTTATTTCCCTTAGATTTCCACTCAGATCTGCTCCAGTGCTACCTCCTCAGACAGGTTTTTGGTACATAATGGTATTCAGGGAATATTCGCTGAATGAATGAATGGAGGAACTTACCTTTCTGTTGCTTGGAGTGGCTGGGGTAAAAAAAAAGACTGAGGGTTTGGGGTGGCATCCATGGTGTGGTACAAGGTAGAGGTAGTGTGATTTTTATAGAAAGTACACAGAACTTGAAGATCTGGGGTCTTTTGTATTAGGCACATGACTTTGGATAGGTCTGAGTGTCAGTTTTCTGTGACCAAATGGATTAGACCAAAGTTGATACGATTAAATGAGATAAAGAAAGTGATAAGTTTTGATAAATCCTAAAATTGATAATATTGCCATCTCTTTGGTCCAATATGTAAATATTACTAAAAGAAAACCAGCAATTTAAAATATATCACTTCAGAGCTAGAAAAACTCTCCGAAATAGCTAATGAACTTCCAGTTACACTTACAAGGAAAACTTAAGTGCAACTAGAAAAATGAGTTGAAAGGTTGTTATAAACCTACAGAATATAATATTTCCATATATGTATGCATACATATGCACTTATAAGCATTGCTTTCTTGTCTCAAATTCCAGTCTTTATAAAATTAGCTATGGTTTTCATATTGGTTCTTTCTCTGAGGAGTAAGTAGATGTGCTGATCTCAGCTGGTTATAAATTTTAATTTCATAACATCCCCAGCCATCTCTTAGATGTAATCTTTGTGAGTCATTTTGTGTGGATGAAAGAAAACAGTAAAAGTAAATTGGAAGAAAACACTTCAAATTAGGTTGTTTAAATTCTTTTGTTCCAATAAGGAAATCCTGGCTGTTATGTGTTAAATTCTAGAAAGTATTAATAAGAGATAAATTTTTAAGAGACTTATTTAAGGTAAAATAAAGATTTTAAATATTAATATTTGAATAAATAAATGGGGGCTGGATTTTATATTCACTGACTCATACTTTTTTAGGTGAGAGCTTATTTTGATATGTTAACCTTGTTTTTTTAGTGTTTTAGCCGAGATTATTGGAGTATTATTGAGAGAGTCCATGTATAATAAAGCTATTAAAATGGAGAGCAGTTTTCTTAAAATAATATCTGTATATATTGGACATAAAAGTACATGCTAAAAACCCCTGTGGAAGGAAACCAACCGTTTGTTGTGCAGGGCAGGATTTCAGTCATATACACTGCCTCGATTCAGTGAGGGGGGTTTCTGTAGCTCCAGCCTTCTTTCCTGTCTATTCTTTGCACAGAGTTCCTTGAGTAAAGTCTCAGAGAAGTGGAAGAGGACAGAGGAGGTTGGCAGTGATTCATTTTCCTGGGAGAGCTTCTAGTCCTCAGTTAGGGCCAAGCTCGGATGTCACCTCTTGATAACATCCTCCCCAATCATATGTCCCTAATGTTCTGGAAGTGTAGGTTTTTCGGTTCTCTGAGTTTATACTTTGTTCTATTTTATCATGTCTGACATGATATAATATCAATCATATACGCATAAGTTTCTCTTCTCATAGCCGGCTCTGTATCTATAGGTCTAGCACAAAGTCTGACCTAAACTGAATGCTCAGTGTGTATTTTCAGAATAAATAAGCCAGTGCAGGTGCTATCCATCACTATCTCTCCGAGAGAGACTGAAAGTGTACAGAGCTCAAAGCTGGGATGAGATGATGCTGGCTTTGCTTTGGACTACCGAAACGTATGGGGCGCAGACACTGTGTATAATGGCTTTTAAAGTCTGCAGAGTGTTAAGCCCCCCTTCTTCTTAGCAGTAGTACCTTTTTCAAACTCTCAATTTTGTCATTATTTTTACTTATATGATGGACCTTTAAGTGCACGGGGGTCCATCACTTTCCCCTTTGCTACTCTTCCCAATGATTACCACCATTGAATTGAAATTTGTTTTAGTCCTTCTTGCTCTGAGCTTCAAATCTCTTGTTATGTATGGCTTCCCCTTGCTAAGCCATTTCTCTCTCCTTCATGGGGTTGTGGACATAGAAAGTTGCAAAGGAATATGAGAGGGTGTGTGTGTGTGTGTGTGTGTGTGTAGCATGAAGGGAAGGTTGGGGACGTAGAAGATTTGGGGAATTAGAAAGAAACTTAAGGAGGAGCATAAGTTATATGGTCTCTGAAAATTTCTTTGGCATTCTTTTCCAGGTTGACTTTGGATTTGCTAAGAAAATAGGATCTGGACAGAAAACATGGACATTCTGTGGGACTCCAGAGTATGTAGCTCCTGAAGTCATTCTCAACAAAGGACATGACTTCAGTGTGGATTTTTGGTCACTGGGAATCCTAGTGTATGAGCTCCTAACGGGCAAGTATGTACCTTCCAAATTTTGTTCAGCCTCTTCTTTAGAGAAGTGCAAAAATAATGTACTAATGATAAATATGTATATATATAATTTAAGAGTTTACGTTTTGGAAGTATTTGTGATTAGGTATGATGTCTTTTCCTCTTTACATCATTTCACATACAGTGAGCTTACTAGTTTATGACACAGAGAAAAGATTTAAGAAGGTGAAGTAAAAGACTGTAGCATTGCTATGGTTTACCTACAATGGCAAGACCTATTACTATAGATTACATATTAAGCATATGAAGGTTTTGATAATCTAACATGAGAGTAAAAGAAGGAATGAAAGTTGTGGGCTATCTTCTTATTTCCTCTTTTTTTGTAATTGAGAAAATAGCAATCCTGGTTCAGTTGAATCTGTTGATCAATTAAACTAAATTTAGCCATGTTCTTTCATCTTCTTGACATATTATTAACCAGAAATGTTAAGAGAAAGCCACATTGCTGGATTTAAATTTTAATCCCCTTGTCAACTTCTTTCTAGAGGTGCTAATGAACAGAGACCAGATGCAACAGAGTTTTAGCAGTTAAAATTGAATTATCATTCCCAAAGAGATTGAAGAACCATATTAATGAATCCAGGATTCCAAATATTTAGACGCATGTACACACATACACACAAGTGTGCATGCAGACACACCCATAGACGATATGTAATATTACCTCACATTTGGAAAGCCCTTGACAGTTTACAGAGCACTGAGATGGGATTTAAATTTTAATCCCCTTGTCAACTTCTTTCTAGAGGTGCTAATGAACAGAGACCAGACGCAACAGAGTTTTAGCAGTTAAAATTGAATTATCATTCCCAAAGAGATTGAAGAACCATATTAATGAATCCAGGATTCCAAATATTTAGATGCATGTGCACACATACACACAAGTGTGCATGCAGACACACCCATAGACAATATGTAATATTACCTCACATTTGGAAAGCCCTTGACAGTTTACAGAGCACTGAGATGTGTATTATCTGGTTTACTTTTCACAAACTTGTGTGGAAGATAAGACAGGAATTTTTATTATGATTATTTTATGGTATCAATTTTTACTATTATTATTTTATGATTTTGATTTTATGGACTAGAAAACCAGGTGACAGAGCTACCTGCATAAGGTCAGTAATTTGATCCTAGGTCTTCTGCCTGTAAATGTGACACACTTTTCATATATATGTGTGCTATATATATATATATGTATGGTTTTATGATATAAGGCATGGACATACACGGGATTCAGATCAGTTTTCTTCCTGGTTATCCACCTCCCTTTCTCATTAACTGATTTGATCATCCTTAGAATCCTTTATGACCAGATATTCTCAGTGTTAATTTCAGAGAGGATTCACATGTACAATGGTTTAAGAAATACTGGGATGAGTCCATTGTTGGGGATACAAGTCTCAACACATACTTGACAAAACGGAGAGTTTCATAGAATTTTCTTGATTTTTTTTAGCTTACAGTCTTCAGTGATTTCCTGTGATTATATTCTATATCTTTGTCTACATGCATTGAGCAAACAGTATGAAAGATCATTTTATATTATCTATAATCACTTTCAAATATTTATTAGTTAAGATTCTGAAGGAAGGAGGAAAGAAAAAAATTTCCAGACAGTCATTCAGAGGGAAAAGTTGTTTAAAGTCTTGGGAACAAGGAATTCTATTTCAGGAGTTTGTTTCCTCATTCCTGGGAAATTTGTCAGCTACATTTCTAAGACGTACGTGATGGTTCCTGTAGGTAACTAGAGAATACACATGTCAGTCTTTATCAGTTGTAATAAATTTTCATAAGGAGTAGGAAAATAAAGTGAGGGAATAAGGAAGGGGGAAAAGCCCCCAAAATTGGAATTGCTAAGGTGGACTTGAGCTGTCATAAAGAAGTTGGGAAGTTGTTTTCATAAATGTTTCCAAGGTAGGACATGAGAAAAGTTAATTTTAAATGCCATGAGCTCTAGAGTGTCAGGAGGTGAATGAAAATGGAAAAAAAAACTAAAGAACAAAACAAAAAACAAAACAATGTAGTTGTCAATATTTAAATAAGTTGAAATATCATAGAAATGGTTTTTGTTTCCCACCTTATATTCTTTACTAGTGAAACATAGATTATTGACAAGTTGGTTACTGACTTTGTTTCAGGTGTATTACCAGGGGTGGGAACTCTCAGTATCAAAAGGTTTCAAGCATGACTGAGATACAGCAGAGTATTTCATGAAAGTCATCTTTAATTCTCAAAAATTAAATGGCTTAACGAAAGTGTTTTTAAAAGCAAAACATATGTGTTAAAATGTTATCCAAATTCAATCCTTTTTTCCTTATCTTAGCAATACTTTCTTTGAAATACTCTCTTCACTTGGCTTCTAGGACCGTCTCCTTTTCCTACACTGGTGGCTCCTTCGCAGTCTGCAGTGCTGGATTTTTCTCATTTTCCTGACCTCTCAACATTGGGCCACTATAGTCCCTGGCCTCTTTTCTATCCACTCACTCCTGGGTGATGTCATCATGTCTCCCACAGCTGTAAATATGTCTGACAACTCCCCAGATCATACCTCCAGCCCTAACCTCTTCCCTGAATGCCACAGTTGTAAATCCAGCTGCCTGTCTGGCATCTCCATTTGGATGTTCAAAACATAACTCGTGATTCCCTTCCCCATAACCTGCTCTGCACTTTTACCTCCACCCCAGTCTTTCTTCTCTTAGTAAACGATAGCTCTTTTCTATTGTCCCCTAGGCCAACACACTTTGGCATCATACTTAAGTCCTTTCTCTCTCTCACAGGACACATTCACCCCATTAGCAAATCCTCTTGGCTCTACCTCAGCCTTAGCTTGGGCTGCTATAACAAAATATCATAAACTGGGTGATTTCAACAGTAATCATTTATTTCTCACAGTTCTGGAGGTTGGAATTCCCAGATCAGAGTGCCAGCATGGTAGGGTTCTGATGAGGGCCCTCTTCTGAGTGGCAGACTGTTGACTTCTGGTTGTATCCTCACATGGTGGAAAGACATCCAGCTAGCTCTTAGGCCTCTTCTTAAAAGGGCACTAGTCCAATTCATGAGGGCTCCCCCTCATGACCTAATGACCTCTCACAGGCCCCACCTCCAAATACTATCACATTGGGGTTGGGGTTTCAACATATGAATTTGGAAGGGACACAAACGTTCAGTCCATTGCACCATCTAAATAGATCTAGAAACCAACCACACCTCACCATTTTCAACATTACTGCCCTAGGTCAGGCTACCAGGCCTTCATCTCCTTCACTACCACCATCATAGTTTATTGTCCACACATCAAAAAAGTTTACTCTGGCTGCTGTAAATTAGATCACTGACCGGATTGTATTCCCAGGTTCTTACCATAGCCCCCCAGATCTATGTGACGTTGCCCTCATCTCTTATGCTCCTCTCCTGCCACTCACACCACCAGCCACACGGCTCACTTCACTGTTCCAAGAACGCTTCTAAATTGTTACCTTAGGAGAGAGGCTTTTCCTATCCACTCTGTCTAAAAAAATAACACCTTCTCTCTGTTACTCTCTGTTCCCTCCTTTATCTTCCTTTTTAGTGATCGTCACAAACTGACAAATTACCTGTGTGTGTGCATGTGTGTGTCATTTGTTAAGTGATATGAACATAATGAAATGATTTTCTAGCATATGTCCAGATTTGTTATAAAACAACTAATAGAAGGGGGAGGGAGGGAAGAAAGAAAAGAAGGGAAGGAATAGGGAAAGAAAGAAGAAAGAAAGGAAGGAAGAAAGAAAATTAATTCTAAATGTATCTCAGACTCTGGTCCTAGTGTGTCCTATTTCGGATTTTTTTTCTAGCCCACCCTTTTCTGGGATTGACCAAATGATGACCTATAACTTGATTCTCAAAGGAATAGAAAAGATGGATTTTCCTAGAAAGATCACAAGACGGCCTGAGGATTTGATTCGCAGGCTTTGCAGGTGAGAATGACAATTAGTAATCCCTTGTCTTGGAGAACGTGTAAAAGCTTCCAGTTTCCATTTCTACACATTTTTACTTACAGTTTAGAAAGTGATCTAAATTTCTCAGGTTACCTTTGGGAATCATTTTTGTCTGTTATAGAACAAAATAGAACCACAGACCTCAGGTTAAAAAAAGATTAATTAATTTACAATCTTGTTATTTTGATAAAGTGTTGTTATATGTCCTCTTTCAATATTTGTTTTTAAAAAAGTACTCCTCTGCTCTTATTTTGAATTACCACACATTTCTACTTACTATTCAAAATTATTTATAGGAAAATAGAAGACTGCTAGATTTCTTTGTTCAAAATTAATTTGGCTGCTTTTTTAGTTTTTTTTTTCACATTTGAACTTTTAAAAAAAGCACGAAAATTTGGTAAATTTAGAACGTAAAACCTAGCTGTGGGTTGCCAATAGGAATTCCTACATGCTTCTAAACTTTCGGCTTAGGTGTAACTGATTCTCTAAAGCTTTCCCTGGTTTTCTTAGAGTTGGTAAGATAATGCCATTCAGCTCTTTTCAGCATTTATTCATAGCTTTTTTTAAAGCGCTGGTGTGTGTGTGTGTGTATGTGTGTGTATAACTTTAATTCAATTGTAATTTTAATTCTACAGAACAAACTCTATGACTGTTATTTGATGAATGAATAAATGTATGAAGAAATAAATACTACATTTTAATTTTAAATTTACTCAAGTATAATTATTATAAACTGCCTTTAAATAATTATCATTTTAGGCAAAACCCAACAGAAAGGCTGGGAAATCTGAAGAATGGAATTAATGACATTAAGAAACACAGGTACATATTTACCAAGAAAAATATAAAAATTTGTGGAATAATGTGGTAATCTTGACAGCTCTTCTTAGCAGGCCACAAGGGTTTCTTGGTAGACTTCCAAGTTTTTCTTTTTGGTGCTTTGGTGTTTATATATGTTTTACTAGATGTAGTTACAATAATCAACCTCAAAATGATTTCTCTAATGCTGGAAATTCATATCAAGAATAGGTGAAGTTATGAAACACGTTACAATATCACATCTTCAAGTCATAGCAACTTAGGTATTTATCCACTGCTATTTTATTATTATATTTTAATATCACCTTGGGTTCTGTAAAGGAATTAAATTCTAATCTTGTCATTTAATTTATAGATACTGTAGGATATAGTCATTGTCAATATTCAAGAAAATGGGTCAGCTAAATCAACTGATAAATAGTATTCTATTTAAGTTTTAATTAATAGTGTATATTTATTTTAAATATAATTTTCCTTTGAATATCTCTCCAAATTCTGAAGCCTCATGTTGTATTTTACTATTAGGGTAAAGTACATTGATTTCCACAGAACCTCAAACAATGTTTCATCCTTATGCAGTAACCTAACACACACACCTTTCCAGTTCTGTGAATTTTTTTTTTAATTGAAATGATTGCACATGTCTACATGTTATGGGGTACAGAGTTGCATATCAATACCTATGCACAATATGTGATGCTTGAATCAGAATAATAGTATGTTCAATATTATACAATGTTATTATTTTTCATGGCCCTTTATCAATTCTTCCTTTTCCCCCTTTCCCACCTCTGATAACCTCAGTTCTGTTCTCAGTCCTGTGCATTTCTAAAGCGGCCTTCAGAGCCATTGATACCTCCATAAAACATCCGCTCTGATTTGGTTAAATATTCAAATGTAGTAGTTCAAGATTTTTGCTTTTTAAATCAGTGCTTGGCTAAGTTCTGTAATATTCGAGACGTTTTCATTTTTTTGCTTATGATTTACAGATATAAAACCCTTAAAAGAAAACATTGATAGTACAAAAAATGAATTCTATAATTTCATTATTGAAAACCTTAGAATACACTGATATGTTCACTTTTACAAATGAAAACGCCTCTTGATATTTCATTCCTCTGTGCATATTTTCACTGAGGAATTAGGAGCACATCAACACAGTGTGAAAATGAAGGGAGAGATGCTGCTGCTGAATAGAAAGGCTATTCATTTTCCTTAACAGTAGTGGCACAGCTTCAAAAAAAAAAAAAAAAACTTCCCCAAGCTGCCAGCCCTGCTCTGGGTATTCATGAGTTTTCTTGAAATAAAGCCACTTATTCAACACTATAAATTTGTATCGAGCTCTGCCTCAGGGTGTATTAGGAAGAAAGGGCAGGAGGGAGGGAAAAATAGGAGCAAGGGATATAGACAGACACATCTGTGGACTTTATAGACATCAAAATGCTTGTAGTATTTTAATGTTCGTTGTCATCCTGTGGATTGCCTTCAGTTGTAAGGCTCATTATTTGTCTTAGATTCTAATTTGTCTTCTTCCTGTACTACATGCTGTTTTCACAATTTCTTTTCTCATTATAAAATGACATATAAACACATCATTTATATTGAGGAAACAGGTGTCCTGTCAATTAAAGTTATTCTTCCAAAATATATTTCTCCTTTTCTCTCATTAAAGAACAGTCTTGGGCCGGCCCGGTGGCACACTGCTACAGTGCACCGCTTGAGAGTGCGGCGGCGCTCCCGCTGAGGGTTCGGATCCCACATACAGACCGGCCGCTCACTGGCTGAGCGAGGTGCGGGCGCGACGCTGAGGGTTGCGATCCCATTGCCGGTCCTGGTCCAGTACGGGCGCGACACTGAGGGTTGCGATCCGTTGCCGGTCATGAAAAAAGACAAAAAGGAAAAAAAAAAAAAGAATAGTCTTCATGCTTGCTTTTTTCTCTGTGGTGGTTGGGAAATAGAAGTGATATATTTGCTAACAGTCTCCAACTTTATCTTTTACTCTCCTTATTTACACGAGGCTCACTTAAATGTAGCTGTCAAATTGTCATTGGACGCTTGTGCAAATTGCTGCTAAAGGATTTTCTCCCCACCGCCAGCATGGTAAAAAAGAATTTTGAATTTCCTTCCCTATAGGGATTAATTTGCCTGTTCTTCTTAATAGGCAGAATTGTCTGCCACGTGTAACTGTAGAGTTGAAAAATAGATCTCCATTTGTCTGCTTCCAAATAGGAGTGTTTTAAAACCTTCTACAAATCTCTAAGGTTTATAGCTTCTTCACCCAGTATATTCTTAGAATTAAAAGAAAAAAATTCTTTCTAAAGTTTACCATCAGATTTCTCACTCTCCTCTAGAGTAAAACTTTTATTTTTTTTTCTTAGGAAAGTATTTAATTTTGTGTTTAAAAATAATACAGTTAAACATGACATTGTTATATGGATTTGTCCATTCTGTTTTAATCATCTTTCCTAAAAATAATTACAGAGCTCCTTTCTCCCCTATTTACGAGCTAACTTATAAAGTAGGTACTAGTCTCTGAACACCATCTTAAGGAAAGGATATTAGGCTAATATCCTCGTAGGGTACAGTTAAATTTTTCCTAAAGGAAGAGGAATAATTTGTTTCAAGTATTTTAACATGACCTTTAATATTTCTAGTCTCTGAAATTACTTTCAAGAATAGCTTCAACAGGTCTTCTAAAAATGAGGGAGGAATTTATGTGCTGTTGCTGCTAATATTTTTTTGGTGAATATTTTTCACACATGAGTGCATGCTGGCACTTGCATTGCTTAAAATGTGGTTAGTGTCAAAAGGCCAAGTGTTAAGTGAATAGTCATTCACGTTAAGTAAATATTGCCGTAAGTCAAATTGTAACAAGAACTCTGCAAGAAGCTCATAGGCTCTTTGATTCAGTAGAGTAACAGTTATAATTTTTATTAATATTTATGGATACCTTCTGGGTAGAGAACATTGTAAAATATGTTAAAAGGAATCATTGCCATATTTGGTGGCAAAAGAAAAGAATCCACAGAACTGTGTACCTAGAACTTTCTGAAAATGGGGCCTCAGTCTATGGGAAGAAGTCCTGGGTGGATCAAGGGCTCCTGTGGCTTCACAGCTAGGGCAGAAGAGCTGGGGTGCTGTCTGACTCTCACTCTTTGACGAGAGTTCCAGCAGCTGTCCCACTGTGGCACTTTAGGTTAAGAATGACATCTGAAGTGGGATGTACTAGAGCTTGTCCTCTTTGTTTTCAGTTTCTTTTCTTTGCTAAGCTTAGACTTGGAATAGGAAATCCAGTCAAGAATTGAACCAAAACCAACCCCAGGGGTGAGAAGAGACTGAGAAAGATGGAGGAGCATAACTTCTGGTATGCCCACAGACAGAGCAGTGTGGCAGTCCACAGAAAGTCTCCAGCTTTCAGCCCCCCCACCCCCCCCACCACCTGCCTATCCTGGCCGCCTGTGGTCATTCTCTGTGTAGCGGCCAGAATTACCCTTTGGAAACTACATTACATCATTTCCTTAGAACTTTCTAATGGCTTCCCACCACACATAAAAATCCTGATCCCTTACCATGCCCTACAACGCCCTACATGATCTGGCCTCTGGCTATTTCTTGGTCTCTCTCTCTCTCTCTCTCTCTTTTCTAGATTCATCTGCATTCACCACACACCTACCACCTTCTTTCATCTAGGAGGCCCCCCTGCCACGGATCTCATGGCTTCCCCCTTTTCTTCATTCTGGCCTTAATTCTGTCAAAGAACAGAATTACAACAAATTCAGTTGAAGAGCTCAATTGCTTTGATTGCGATTCTAGAATCTGGCAACATGTTATTCCATAAAATAGAATGTGTTCCAATGAGCTGAGCAAAAAGGGTTGACTTTATAGAAGAAAAAGGGGCTGAAGAAAGCAGAAATAACAAAAGAATGGACTGGTTATTTCAAATTTACCTTCCTTATTAGGTGGAGACAGGGGGATCCAAAAATAGGAAAATAACTGATTAGTTAACATCAGATTACTTCAGGCTATCTTTTTTGTGTAAAGATTAAAACAGAGGGAACTTCATTGTCGTACCTATTGATGATTTAAAATTGGTTGTATATCTGCCTTCTGATTTCTGGGAAGGTCAGATAATTACTTAGTTTTACTTTGGTGACTGGAAATTTAGCAGGGGTGACTGCATTTTGATTTTTAGTATGGTCTGCTCAGGCCTAGTCTAGGAGCTTAGTCCAAAACAGTGGCCTCCTATAATTTTATTTAACAATTCAAATATCACTTCTTCAAATATTGCCCTAACTAAAGCAGCTCCTCCTAACCTTCCCCCATTCCAGCCATCATCTACCACTTTATACTGTTTTATTTTCCTAGTACTTACTACTATCTGAAATTAATTTAAGTATTTGTATTGTTTACCTTTTGTTTGTTTGTCAACTTTCACCAATATAAAAACATCTTAAAAGCAGGTTCTTTGTCTTTTTCAATGCCAGAAACCAAGCTGACTTCTCATAAATATTTGTTAGCGGGCTGAGCTGACCTCAGTGTTTTGGTAGAAAAGAACAGTATTGTTCTATGTTTTTTATAAGATGCTGAGAGAGTAGACTGTGTTCAAGACAAGTGAGGCCTTCAGACTTCTGGTGTTATATTTCTAGCCCACCAAGCTTGATGTATGCTAAAGACTATATCAGCCCTTTAAGAATAATAATACAGAAGCTATAAATGAAAGAACTTCATCTGGCTGACAGCTTAATCCCATATTTTCACAGATTATGAGCTCCTGTGTAAGCACGCTCTCTTGCAGTGCTGTTCAGTCATTCCACAAACATTTTTTGAGCCCCTGTTCTGTATCAAGCACTGCCCCTAGTGTTGACACCAAAGGAGAGGAAATAGATGAAAATCCTTGCCATCATGAAGCTTGTGTTCTAGTGGGGGAGAGAGAAAATAAACACGATAACTAAATCAAGTAGTGTATTAGATAGTGGTAAGTGCTAAGGAGAAAAAGCAGGGAAGGAGAATAAGATGTGTGTATATAGAAGTGGGGGAAAGGAGCTGCAATTTCAGACTGGATGGCTAAAAAAGGCCTCGCTGAGAAGGCGACCTTTGAGAAAAGGCCTGAAGGTGCTGAGGGAATGAATCATGTGAAAATTTGGGCAACGAATAATCCAGCCTTGAGTGCAAAGGACTTGAAGTGGGAGCATCTTTAGCTTACTGGAAGAACAGTGAGGAGGTAAATGAACAAGGGACAAAAAAGGGAAAAGTAGGATAATGGTAAGGAACTGGATGGGTGGTGGTGGGAAGGGTATATTTGTAAGGCCTTGTAGGTTATAGTAAAGATGTGGTAATGACTTTTACACTGAGTGAAATGGAAAACATTGGGAAGTTTTGAATAAAGGCATGATAGGACCTGACTTACATTTTCAATGATCGCTCTTACTGCTGGGTTGTTTCCCAAGGACAAAAGCAGGGCTTGGCCCATGCTGGTAGAGTGAAGGTGTTGAGCATTGGTCAGATTCTGAATACAGATATATTTTGAAGGTAGCACTGACAGGATGTGCTTATGGATTGAGGTTGGATATGGGAGAAAGAATAACTCCTGTGTCTTTGGTTTGAGCCGCTTGAAGGGCTGAGTCAAGTTTGGTGTAGAAAATTTGGATCTCTAATTTGGACCTGATGTATACTAGATGCCTATTAGACATCCAGTTGGAAGATGATGTATAGCCATTTTAGATAGTAGCCTGTTAAGCCAATGGGGAGGTCTTGGTTGTAAATAGAAATTTGGGAGTGATCAGTATGTAAATGCTATTTAAAGCCCCAGGACTGACTGAGATTACTTAGGAAGTGAGAATAGTTGAAAAGAGAAGAGGTCCAAGACCACACCAAGTTCATAAGGAAATAGCAGTAGAAAATAAGGTAAAAACACTTAAGAAGAGAGGAAGAAAGCCTGGACAACAGTGTGTTCTGGAAGCCAAGTGAAGTGAGCACACACTAGTAATTGGTCAAGTAAGATGAGAACTGAGAATTGATTTGATTCAGTGGAGTAGAGGAAGTGAAACCTGATTGCAGTGGGGGAAGAAAGAAATGAGTGGATGCAGTGATTAAATAACTCATTCAAAGAGTTCTCCTCCAATGGAAAGGAGAGAAATGGAGTGAGAGTTGGAAGAGAACTCAAGTTGAGGGAAGGTGCTAGAAGAAATAAAATTGATTGGAATTAAGGTGAGATCATCAAGATGGGAGAATAGATGGTCTCCAGTGTCACTCTCCCCCATAATCAATCAATTTACAACTATTAAAAAACAAAGGCTGCCAACCTGGGACCACTGGAGCTCAGGGGAAGAGGAGGAGAGACCTGCAGAGTTCATGAAGGTGTGAAAAGCCATGGCGAGAGGAAGAAGAAACTGCTTCAAACATTTCAAGCCCTGGCTGCTTCAGGTCTGGCCCTGCAGCAACACAGAACAGGAACCAACAAAAGATGCAGCTGAGCCTTTTGCATGAAGTTGCCTGTAATCTGCAGGGGAGAAGAGGGCCTTGGAGCTCACCCTACCAGTCCCCAGGCCAGTGAGACCACTTACAGGGTTCCCATGTTCCCACATAGGACCAAGTGCCACAGCTGACCAAAGAAGCCACCCAGACGTTGGTGAGTCACCATGAGGGACCTGCACATGGCCTGCCCTATGGGAAATGTTCGGAGTGTGGAAGGGAGGCTGGCCCACCAGGAGAACATTGGGGTACAGAGTGGGCAGCTATTTCAATCAGCACAGGTCCACTCAGTGGAGACTTGTCAGGGTGATAGAACCACAGGGGTACAGTTTGTTGGAAAGACTTAGTCCCAAGCCAGAATTTCCACACAGCCCAGGTGGTTCTGACCTCATGAGACCCAGAAGTCATTAAAGGCCAATAATTAAAATCCATTTCTCACAAAAGCCTTCCCCAGAGAATCAGCAGCAAAGCAGCAATTTAGCACAATCACTGAGGAAGTTCCCCCAATTTGGGGATTAACAAGAACCACAGACCAGAGACAAAGCTCTGATATTAACCAGTAAAGGCTAACACCACCAAAGAACACCTAGAAAACCTAGAAGAGGTAGCAGTCTCCTCAAATGCCTAGGAAAAAATGTAAAGACACAAAAATCAAGACAGAACAGAGAAATATGACACCAACAAAGGAAACAAATGAAGAACTGGCAATGGACCTAGAAAAACAGAGGATTTATGAAATGTCTGACAGAGAATTCGGAATAACCCTCTTAAAGATGTTCAAAGAATCACAAGAAAATACAGACATAACAGAGAAATATGACACCAACAAAGGAAACAAATGAAGAACTGGCAATGGACCTAGAAAAACAGAGGATTTATGAAATGTTTGACAGAGAATTCGGAATAACCCTCTTAAAGATGTTCAAAGAATCACAAGAAAATACAGACAGAAAACTAAATGATATATGGAAAACAATCTGGGAACAGAGTAAGAAACTTGACAAAGGAATTGAATCAATTAAAAAAAAATAGAAATTCTAGAAATAAAGAATAATTATTTGAACTGAAAACTCAAAAGAAAGCTCCAACAGCAAAGAAATTCTAGAAATAAAGAACAATTATTTGAACTGAAAACTCAAAAGAAAGCTCCAACAGCAGACTTAACCAAACAGAGGAAAGAATCAGTGAGCTCAAAGATAAAAACATATGAAATTATCAAACTAGAGAAACAAAAAGAAAGAAGAATAAGAAAAAATGAAACAGAAATACAGCAAATATGGGACTCCCTCATGCAAAATAACCTCCACATAATTGGCATACCTGAAGGAGAGGAAAAAGGAAGAGATATANTAACAGAGAAATATGACACCAACAAAGGAAACAAATGAAGAACTGGCAATGGACCTAGAAAAACAGAGGATTTATGAAATGTTTGACAGAGAATTCGGAATAACCCTCTTAAAGATGTTCAAAGAATCACAAGAAAATACAGACAGAAAACTAAATGATATATGGAAAACAATCTGGGAACAGAGTAAGAAACTTGACAAAGGAATTGAATCAATTAAAAAAAAATAGAAATTCTAGAAATAAAGAATAATTATTTGAACTGAAAACTCAAAAGAAAGCTCCAACAGCAGACTTAACCCAGCAGAGGAAAGAATCAGTGAGCTCAAAGATAAAACCATATGAAATTATCAAACTAGAGGAACAAAAAGAAAGAAGAATAAGAAAAAATGAAACAGAAATACAGCAAATATGGGACTCCCGCATGCAAAATAACCTCCACATAATTGGCATACCTGAAGGAGAGGAAAAAGGAAGAGATATAGAAAGCATATTCAAGAAAGTAGTGGCTGAAAATTTCCCAATTATGGAAAAAGATGACAGCATTTACGGACAGGAAGGTCAGAGGTCATTAGTCACAGTCAATCCAAGGAGGAACATCGCAAGGCACATCATAATCAAATTATCAGAAACTAAAGACAAAGAAAGAATACTGAAAGCAGCAAGAGAAAAAAACAAAATAAAACATATAACATTCAGTGAAGCCCCAATTGTCTCAGAGGATTTCTCAGTGGAAACCCTACAGACCAGAAGAAAATGGAGTGACATATTTAGGGTGATGAAGGAAAAAGACTGTCAGCCAAGAATTCTCTATCCAGCAAAACTAACCTTCAAATATGAAGGAGAAATAAAGTCTTTCCCAGACAAACAAAAGCTAAGGGAATTCATCAACACTAGACCTGCATGAAAAGAAATGCTAAAGGGAGTTCTTCAGTCGTAAAGAAGATGATGCTAAGGAATAGCAAGAAAACATTTGAAGGTGCATAACACATTAGTAAAGTAAGTTCACAGACAATCTCAGAATACTCCAGTGTCTAAAGGGTGGTGAATAAACTACTTACATCCTTAGTATGAAGACTAAAGGACAAACCTAACCAGATACTATCATATACAGCAATGATATTAGAGATAGGCAACATTAAAAGATGTAACTTGAAACAACAAGTTATTAAAAAGTGGCAGGGGCAGGGAAATGATGCCAAAGCATAGAATTGGCTTTGGTTTTTTATTTTTAGATATCAAAGTTAAGCTGTTATTAGTCTAAAATAATCTGTTATAATATGTTTTTTCTAAGCCTCATAGTAATCATAACACAAAAACTTATAAGAAATATACTAAAAATAAATAGCAAGAAATCAAAATGCACTGCTAGAGAAAACCACTCATTCACAAAGAAGAACGTAAGATTGGAAAAAAGGAAGAAAGGATTAACAAAGCAATCATAAAAAAAGGAAGAAAATGGGAGTAACAAGTCCCTATACATCAATAATAACTCTAAATGTAAATGGATTATATGCACCAATGAAAAGACACAGAGTAGCTCAATGGTATCTCATATTCTTGGGTTGGAAGAATTAACATCATCAAAATATCCATATTAGCCAAAGCAATCTGTACATTCAATGCAATCCCTAACAAAATATCTATTACATTCTTCACAGAAATAGAAAAAATTATCTTCGAATTTCTATAGAATCACAAAAGACCCCGTATAGCTAAAGCAATCTTGAACGAAGTTGGAGGCACCACACTTCCTGACTTCAAAATATAAAGCTATGGTAACCCAAAGCACATGGTCCTGGTGTAAAAATAGACAAATAGACCAATGGAACAGAATAGAGAGCCCAGGAATAAACCCATGCACTTACAGCCAACTGATTTTTGGCAGAGGTGCCAAGAATATAAAATGGGGAAAGGATGGGCCTCTTCAATAAATGGTGCTGGGAAAACTGGCTAGTCACATACACAAAATTAAAACTAGATGCCTATCTCTCACCATACACAAAAATCAACTCAAAATGGATCAAAGACCTAAATTTAAGACCCCAATCTTTAAAATTACTAGAAGAAAACAGGGAAATAATACACGGAATAGGAGTGGGCAGCACTTTTTTGAATGAGACTACAAAGACACAGACAACTAAAACAAAAATACACAAATGGAACTACATCAAACTGAAAACCTTCTGCATAACATCTGGAACTCTATCAACAACGTGAAAAAACAACATACAGAATGGGAGAAAGTGTTTGTAAACCACATGTCAGACACAGGGCTAATATGCAGAATATACGAGGAACTGAAACAACTCAACAATAAAAAACAAAACAAAACAAAAAAACCCCAGTTAAAAAGTGGGCAAAGAATCTGAACAGACATTTCTTGAAAGAAGACATACAAATGGCTAACAAGCACATGGAAAATTGCTCAAAATCACTATTCATCAGGGAAATGCAAATTTAAACCACAGTAAGATTTCATTTCACCCCATTAGAATAGCTATGATTAGCAAGAGAGAAAATAACAAATGCTGGTGATGATGCAGAGAAAAGCACCTACATTATTTGTAGGAATGTAAATTGGTATAGCCATTGTGGAAAATTGTTTGGAGGTTCCTCAGAGAACTAAAAATAGATCTACCTTATGATCCAGCAATTCCACTACAGGTTATATACCCAAAGGAAATGAAATCAATACATCAGAAATACACCTGCACTCTCATGTTTATCACAACACTATTCACAATAGATAGGAGATGGAATCAACCTAAATGCCCATCAGTGGATGAATGGATTAAAAAAAACTGGTATTATACACAATAGAATAGTATTCAGTGATAAAACAAATGAAATTCTGTCATTTGCAGCAACATGGATGGAACTGGAAAACATCACATTAAGTAAGTCAAGCACAGAAGGACAAATGCTACATGATCTCAGTCCTATGTGGAAGAGAAAAAAAAAAAGAGGTTTTCATAGAAGTAGGGAGTAGAATAGTGAGTACCAGAGGCCAGGAGGGGACAGAGTGGGGGAAGGAGAAGTCGTGGACTAACAGGTACAAAATTATGCTATCTACACTAAGTGAGTCATTGTGCAGTATATGCATGTATTGAAACAACACACTGTACCCCATAAATATGTACATGTAAATGTTAAAATTTTTTACACTAAGTGAGTCATTGTGCAGTATATGCATGTATTGAAACAACACACTGTACCCCATAACTATGTACATGTAAATGTTAAAATTTTTAAAAAATGATGGGAATGCTTCAGCAGGGAAAACACTAAAGATTCAAGAGAGAAGAGAATTGTAGGAGTATGTCTTTGAATAGAGAAGAGTTGACAGGATCAAGTATTCAGAAGAGGAATTGACCTCAGCTAGAAGCAAAGGCAGTTAATTCGTGGTAGAGGAGAGAAGGCCACCCATAGATGTGTAGGTGGGCAGATATGTTGGTGGGAGATGGTGGATGTTCTCTGTTTTGCTCATCATATGAGAGTGAGGATGGCAGGAGGTTTTGGAAGTCTGAAGAGAGAGGAAAAAGTATGAATTATGAGTCTAAGGGGGTATGACAGGGAAATCTGGAATGACTGCTGGGCAGCATTAAGTGCCCACTTGAGATTAGTGGGCATGGGTTTAATGTGAGACCAGACAGCCAGCACTGTTGTGTGTTTTCCTCCGGCCACTTGCAGCTGCACTGTTGTCGGCAGGGAACAGGCAACAAAGTGGGTTGACAGATAACTTGACATGTTAATAGTTTAGCAGACAAGTAATATTCTGCTCTATGTTCCTCATTTCTCAGGTGGCTAAATGGTTTTAATTGGGAGGGACTGAAAGCACGGAACCTTCCATCACCTTTACGAAGAGAGGTATGGTATTTCCTATATTACTCTCTTGGTTTTTTTTTTTTCAGGGATTTATTTTTGTAAGCAGATTTTGGGGGCAATTTTTGTGTGTGTGTAACTGATCTTAGGTGATTTTTTAAAAGTTTTTTTTTCAACTAAGTGAAAATGTCATAGTAATTGTGACTATAGGGGGTGAGTAGTATTGCCTATTTAACAGGCATTGGCTCACCTGTCAGGAACCAATTACATGTCAATGCCACCTAAGTCCCAAAGTACTCCTCATTGGTCAGGCTGACAGATGACTCTAGAAATATAATGTGAACCATATATGTAATTTAAAAATTTTTTGTAACCACATTGAAAAAGTATAAAGAAATTGGCAAAATTAATTTTATCTGTTTATCATAATATATCCAAAATACAGGTTGAGTACCCCTTATCCGAAATGCTTGGAACCAGAAGTGTTTTGGATTCTGGAATATTTGCATGTACATAATGAGATATTTTAAGGATGTGACCCAAGTCTAAACACAAAATTCATTTATCTTTTGTATATACCTTATATACATAGCCTAAAGGTAATTTTATACAATATTTTAAATAATTTTGCATGTGCCACAAACTTTGGGTACAGTGAACCATCAGAAAGCAAAGGTGTGGAATTTTCCACTGTGGCATCTTGTCTGTACTCAAATAGTTAAGGATTTTGGAATGTTTCACATTTTGGATTAGCAATAATTTCTCATTCTGAGAAAGTCAGCTGTATATAATAATCTGTATTATTATTTTAATATGTAATCAATGTATTAATGAGATATGCTACATTTATTTTTTCATACTCAATTGTAAAAATCCCAAGTGAATTTTCTCTTACAGCACATCTCTATTTGGATGAGCCACATTTCAAGTGCTCAGTCACCACATGTTGCTAGTGGTTATTACCTTATTGGACAGCGTAGCTCTAGGGGAAGCATAACATCAGCTAATGTGGGGGGAAGAATGACTCAGGAATGATCTAGGTCAGCACCCTACCAACTTTATGCCAGTGTTCTCTCTAAAAGAGTTGTGAAGATCTACGTCTCCTCTTACACATTTGTGTTGATATCTGAATTGTTTAATTAAAGTATAAATAGTTGTGGAGAATGTAATTTCAGGTATGTTATAACTATTGACATTTTAAAATAAACAATTACTGTTACTTAATTTCTTTAAATATATCTACTGTAATCTAAATACCATTGAGATTTAATACCCATAGGCCATTTAAAAAATACAGATGGAAATATTATATCACTCTTTTTTCTCCCTATATATCCATTCCATTTTCTCTTTAAAATTTCATCCTAATGGAAAATATTTTGATGCTTGACAGTCTTTCCTGATCATTCTTTAAGCATCTTTAAATTTTAGTTATACGGTTTTAAAAATTTCTGGAACAACAGAAATTTTTGTGGTAACACAAAGGCTTCTTATACCATTCAGTGTCAAATGACATAAATATGTTGCAAATTTCTAAAGGTAATTATTAAATAAGTTTTTTTGAGAAAAAAATTATTTTATGTACTTGTGGATAAATATTATTTATTCAAAACATGGAATCAGATTCAGCATCAATTCTATTCCTTTTTAAAACGGTCATTATATAGATACAAGTGTTAAGAGTTCTGTTCACATAAATAAGTGAGAATGGAAGGTTTTATGGCAATGGCAGTTTGAGCTCTTTCTGACTGATCTGCCCTTCAACACATTATGATTATCATAAATAGTATTTTTAATAATCTGTCAGCTGATAATTCAATTAGGTACTACTTAAATTTGTTTGAAAGCAAAGAATTGGAAAACCTGATCTGCAAAATAATTTAATACCAGAGTCATTTCACTCCTTCAAAGGGTCACTAATATTTTGAATTGTCTCTTCATTTAGTATTCTGGTAAATTTTATATGGATCAATATAAAATTATATTATAACATAATTATATTAACCATGTAAATATTCAAGATTGGTGAGAAACTTTTACAAAGAAGAAGAAGGACTATGGCAAATTTTCATCTTCTAATATTTGCTTTTTAAATATTTTTCAATTTAGAAAAAGTAGACATAATTTCTGTCACCTTTTCTTTAGGAAATAACTCTTCATGCAAGGTAGCTCCTATTGAATGTAATCCAGTGACCAAATCCATTTGGTTCTAAAGGGGAGATCTCATGAGGCTCAGATGTGACTCTAGAATAATAATTGGTCATCTTTTCCTTGTATGTAACTTACAGGTAGTGGTAATATGAAATCAGTGTTCAGATATAAAATCATTGCTCATACGTAATAACAGGTTTAATCAACATTATCCTCACCTTTGTTTTAATTCTTTCTACATTAGCTTAGCGGACCCATAGATCACAGCTACTTTGACAAGTATCCTCCTGAAAAGGGAATACCTCCGGATGAGCTGTCAGGCTGGGATAAAGACTTCTGACAGAAGAAAAGATGGTACTGCCTATACGCTATGGAAGACGACTGTGAGGCTCAGTAATCCAACATTGATTATTTCTCCCTTCCAAGTACTATGATATCTTTTGGAAGACCGTTAGGGAAAAGAAATTCCTGCACAGAAGGTGGAGAAGAGTGCTGCAGATGTGGTTTTGAATTATAATGTCTCCTTTAGATGCTGTGAATTATTCATGTATTCCATTATTTGCTTTTCTTAAATGTTGAGGGCTGTCCCATTCCCCTGTCCACAATCAGAACCATTTTTGTTGAAGAGGCTTAGTTTTCTTTGCAGTCTATGGCTCCATCCCGATCATACTCTTCTCCTTTGATTTCTAAGGTTTAAAAAGGGTCTTGCCCTTGAACAACTAAGTCATGCAAATAGAAGGAAGGACAAGGCTGAATTGTGGAATTTTTCCCCAACTTGCAACAACTCCATTTAAGCATTATGGCATTTTTAAATGGTGGTTTGCAAAAATCATGGAACTCAGCAGAAGCTCTTCACTTTCATGGTTACTTAGTCTAGAAATATGCTAATATGCTTCTGATACTAGTCTGGGGGAAGGCAAGTTTGGGTATTATTCAGTACCTCTTCCTAAAGTAAATGAGTCAATTAATCCAACCAGGTAATTATTCTCTATTGGGGAACTGAGAAAAAAATAAATAAAGCAAAAAACCATTTTTCCTTTTTCTGTGATCAGCTGTGATACCTCAGAGACTTTTCAAAAACCTTGCTAAATGTGGTTTTAATGTGTGGTTAAATGAGGAGCCTTTGGAAAGATTTTATCTTATATACTAAAATGTTTTCACAACCAAAGTAGAAAATAAGCTGGAATAAAATTATGAAGGCTTTTTATCCCCCCATTTAATACAAAAGAGAATAAATTCTAATTGGTAAGGTTTCTGACTTTGAAACTCGGAGATATTTTGGCCAATTCTGTGATTGTTGCTATTAATAAACCAAAAGAGTTTAGAATAACCACAGTTAATTTTTAATGCAAATTCTGTTGGCAAAAGTTGATGCACTATAATCCCTGCTGAGTTAATAGCTCTTTTTAAAGACATTTGAGTCATGGATGTGTTTATAATTTTTGATTGTTAAGACAGGCAAACTATGGGAGAAGTGATAGGATTTTAGAAGTAAAGGGAATATCCAGCATCTGACCTCCTACTGTCTCCTTGCAGTCTTTCAAATGATAGATAGTTTCAATAGTATTGGACCCTAGTACCTAAGAACTTTGCTAGTGAATGTTTACATGTATTGACCATGGTCACTGCCTTCCCTTCCCTCCAGAGTGAATGGGAAGCAGAGCTTTCTCTGTATCTTTTTAATCTGGCAGCATAAAAATAACATCTATGTTCTGCCATTATTCAAGCTTCTGGTTATATTTTCATATGATAATATTCTATGTGAAAAGCAACCTCTACCCAGTTTCCACCCATAATTTCATCATTCTGAGAAGTCTGCTATATACTTCCTGAGGAATTAAACTAGAGAAATGTGACAACCCAAGAAGGTGCATCCTTAATAAATTGAATTTCCACATTTAGAATCCTTTTGCTGAACCAAAGAGTTTTTGTTTCCTGGAGTAGTGTTTTTAAAGATTATGTATTGTATATAGAAGAACCATTTTTAATAGGATTGACATAACCTGCTGAAAGAATTTCTAAGATTTTTAAAAGATTTTTATTTGCATTTGGTTGGTTTGTACTATATGTTTTTCCATGTATATATTTTTAAATTACCAACCTATAATGGTAGGAAATTTATGTACTGGGTGGATGTTAGAACTGTACAGTTATAATAGCAATGATATTCTCAAAGGGCAAGTATAGTTGTAATTAAAAAAAAACAAACAAACCCTACATATACAGAAATAAAAAACAACTTAGAGTACTATAGGTTTATTTTGCCTGTGATTGGCCATATCAATATGTAATCCCCACATGTGATTTTGTTGTGTTTTCTTTATAAAGATGTAGAAATAAGAGATTGAACCATCATATCATCCCAACTCCACTATTTCCTAGCTGGGTGACCTTAGGAAAATGACTTAGCTTTTTTGGTACTAGCTTTCTAACCTGTAGAAAAGCCACGGCAAAGTAATACTTTAGAGGCTTGTTTCATGGATCAAGATATGTAGAGAGTCCTTTGCCTGGTATCTGTGAAATAATCAGTGCTGCATATTTGGGAGCTACTGTTACTATCTTTTTTAAAGTCAAAAGGGCCTTAATTACCATTTAGTCCTGAACCTTATGTATCATTGTTACCTGTATGTAGAATTGTACCAATTAAATCCAGTATCTCTCTTTTCTTTTTCTTTTAAATCACAAAGTAAAGATGGTTCATCAAACTTCAGTGTATTGGATGAAGGGTTCACCCTCACCAAAATGAAGTGCTTTATTAAGCTAACCTATATTTTAATTTTTATGAATTAAGGAGATACATACATGCACACAGACACCCATACACATAAGGAAATACAGAAAATTATCCTCATAAATATAATCCCATCATATTCCTAGTCATTTAATCATTCCTAATCTCTATTTCCTAGGATGTAAAGTGAGTTTTTAATTCTTGAGCTTCTACCATGTGGAGCCAGAAAATTATCCTCATAAATATAATCCCATCATATTCCTAGTCATTTAATCATTCCTAATCTCTCTTTCCTAGGATGTAAAGTGAGTTTTTAATTCTTGAGCTTCTACCATGTGGAGCCAGCTTTTCATAATTGTAGTTTTTTAATCTTTTCTCTAAGTATTAAAATGTCTGAAGGGAGAAGAATGTAGTAGTGAAAAATAAGAGATTTGTAGTCAAAAAAGATCAGGGTTTGATTTCCAGCCCTGCCCAGATTTGTATGATCTTGAATAATAAATCACATCTTTATTCATCTGGAGATGTACATTTAAAGCTTTGAAACATTGGGCCAGAATGTTATTATTAATAGGTCATTGATAATAATTGTTTGAAAATAAATATATACATATATTTCTTTTGGCATAATAATAAATCCTTGTTCTTTATTGTCAGGCATTGTACTAGGAGTATTTGCACAAAAGATTCTAAAATTATAAACACACTGTTGACTGACCTCAAAGCTAAAAATTAGCCTCAAATATGCATTTCATTCACAATGTATCTGTGATGGTTTTGCAAAGCTTAGTCCTAGTTACCATGACTGTATAACAAAGTACCACAAAACGCAGTCACTTAGAAAAATCATTTTGTTATTCTCCTAGATTCTGTGGGTCAGGAATTCAGACAACACATGGCAAGGATGGCTTATCTCTGGACCACAGTATCTGGAGAATGATGTGGAAAGACTCAAAGACTCGGGGTGATTCACTGGCTGGGGCTAGAATTACCTGAAATCTTGTCCACTCACACACCTGGTGCGGAAGCTGGGACTACTCACAAACTAGGACTATGGACCAGGTTGCCTACACATGCCTTCTCCATGCCTTGGATTCTTCACATCATGACATTCTTGAACTAGTCAAAATCCTTTCATGGCAGCAGAGGTCTACAAGAGCGAGTATTCTAGCCAACAAGGCAGGAGCTATACTATCCATTATGAATTAGTCTTAGAAGTCACATACATCACTTCTGCCACACTCTATTGGTGGAAACACAAGACCACTCAGATTTGAGAGGTGGAAACATAGCCTCAACTTCTTAATGAAGACTGTTTTAGAGAATTTGCAAGCAAGTTTTAGAACTGCCATAATCCCCACATATTACTTATGTTATTTCCATATGCAAAACAAATTCATTCCCTCCCAAGAGCCTTCCCCAAAATATCAGTAGGCTCATATTCAGGATTCAGGTTCTTGTCATCTAAATCCCATTTGGGTATGGATGATGCACCTTAGCTGTAATTCCTTGGATACATTCTTTTAGGTCTGAAAGCCTGAGAAATAAGTAAACAAGTCATCTGCCCCAACATTCACAACACTGAATGGTGAAACAAACAAAAGGAGAACCACAACAGATATTTGCTTTAGGAAAGGGAGAAAATTGGAGACACAAAGCAGTAGTCATCTATAGTAAATCTAAAACTTGCCCTGACATATGTTACCATTTCTCTGCTTAGGGCTTGGTCCTACTCCCTGTGAGTTGTTCTCCTCAGCTCTTGGGCTCCACCATCTCAGTTCTGTCTTCTGAGCCATCCTTTCTTTTCCGTAAGATTGATTTAGCTGGTACTGGCAACTGAGTAGACTTATTAGTCACTTTCCTGCCTATAAAAGTTTGATGGGAGAAATGCTTCTTTTTGGTTTGTCTGTATCTGTCTCTTTATTCCAAGCTGATACATTTCCTTTAAAAACTTTGTGAATTTCATGTGTATGAATTCATAATCCTCTTCATTAGATGAAAGCCACAGTTATAAATCTTTTCTGTAAAGATGCTGTGAGAAAATTCTCTTAAGATTCTTAGAAGTTCAATTTTTTAAAAGAGGATCACATATACTTATGATACTTCAAAGATCTGTTTGAACGGGTGTGGTAGGCAGCTTCAGAGATGACTTCCAATTCTCCCTGCTTGTAGTATTCATGCCCTTTTACAATCCCCTCCTCTTGAGTGATTTCCTTCTAACAAACAGAATATAAAAAAATCAATGGGATGTCACTTCTGAGATTAGATTACAAAGTCACTCTGCTCCTGTTCTGCTCACTGTCTCTTACTCTCTCATCCGCTTATTCTGATGGAAGCCAGCTGTCACAATGTGAGCTTCCCTACGGAAAAGCCCATGTGTGGAAAATAACTGAGGGAGTCTCTGGCCAACAGCCCATGAGGAAACGAGATCCTCAGTCTGACAACCTGTAATGAAACAAATCCTGCCAACAACTACCTAATTAACTTTGGAAGCAGATCCTCCCTCCAGTTGAGTCTTCAGATGAGGCTGCAGCCCCAGCTAATACTTTGACTACAAGTACATGAACCAGATAAACTACTCCCAAATTCCTGACCCACAGAAACACAAATTTCTGTGTCAGGTTTTTTCAACTACTAAGTTGGGAAGGAAAGATGACATAAAGTGGGGGCAGCAAGAACAAAGTGGACACAAGAGAACAAATTTGATTCCTTGAGGAAAAAATGGAATTTGTGGTAACAAACCAAAACCCATGAGGACAAACTGGAACCTGAATCAAAGTGGGGGCAGCAAGAACAAAGTGGACACAAGAGAACAAATTTGATTCCTTGAGGAAAAAAATGGAATTTGTGGTAACAAACCAAAACCCATGAGGACAAACTGGAACCTGAATCAGTCTTTCATGGTTGCCAACCTTGGTCATACAGGTGAACTGCAGGACAAGCTGGCATCTCTCACATAAACCTGCCTTAGGATGTGAAGATGCTGAAGGAGACATAGGCTTGGCTGCTGCTGTATACCAAGAAGGTGAGCCAGCAGATCAGCAACAATGTGTATGAGCTGCAGCAGAGCTTGCTCTTCTGACCTCCAGAGCACAAATTTAGTTGCTTCTCACATCTGCCTTTCAGATCGTATGCACATTTCTCTTGTGGAAAGGCTTTTCTCAGAACTATACTGAGAAGAAAATTCAGGAAACATATTTCTGGCATAACTAAATTGACACAGTACAAAGTCTATCAGTTTTAAAACTAGTAAAATATATAATATATGATTATGTAATTTATTTAGTTTGAATTTTTAAGTAATGAGATTTGCTTTCTCCTTTTCTACCCAATATTTAACAAAATGTATTCAGGGCATGGGCCATGTGACTCAGTTGAAAGCAGCGATAACAATCTGACTCAGGTGATTTATAGACAAGTTCTAAACTGAATTAGAGCTGGAGCATTTTCAATTTTGAAAGACATAAAATCAAGAATTTTGTTTTACTTAATTGTTGGTTGCTAAATTTAAAATGCTGCAATGAAAGGTAACATGAAATTTGTTTTGATGAGTATAAACTTCCTTAGTGAGGAAAAAATGAATAGGCATGCACTGAGGGGAAAAAAAGCAGAAGAAACTATGAGTTGATGAAGGAAGAACACTAGCACTCCCTGATCCAGGAACCCAAGTAGCAGAGATGGGGCCACTCTCTAGGTAGGTGGGAGAAAGCTAGATGCCACACCGGAGCACAGGCTATGAGCCACTTACCCACTCCTGCTATGTGAAATTCAAGAAGATCCTCAGATTGCTAAATGGGTCATAAAATGCAGGATCTGGAACACTGCCCTCTTCTATATTCTGTTTGGACAGCCTCTTTTAACGTCCTGTGTTCAGTTTTTACACTTAGGAAGGACAGTCAAAATATTAAGGTGCACCTAGAAATATCTAAAAATTAGATCCGTGAGTCAAAGCTAAACAAAGTAAAAAAAAAATAAAGGCAATAAACATTTTTAAAAATATATTTTTTCTTTTCGAGGACCCATAAGGTTCGAAGGGAGTAAGGGGAACCTCTTATTCAAATGGATAGTAAATATGACAAAAAATATTTAGTACATGTCAGAATTGATTCACTCAACAATTATTAATTGGGCACTTATGTTCCAGGCATTGTTCTAGGTGCTGAGGATACAGCAGAGGCACAAAAATCATAGCTCTAATACATAGTTATATTTGTTAAGACAACTATGTTAACAGTGAGAATCTGCAGGTGGTGTGATCATGATTTTTTTTTCTGTCTCTGTTCTCTTCAGTTTTATACATTGACCTTATATTTTATAATCACAAATAAAACTTACTTTAAAATAGAAATTTGCATCAGAGAGGTAGACTACATATCAAAACAACATTGAAAAAAATTAGAAAAGGACTGTTGAACACCTACCACAAATTTCTCTACATCTAACCAATTTATAGGCAGAAGGTGGACATAACCTTTCTCAGGCCTCTACAGCATTAAGTGCCTTTATTTGAATCTTTGAGTCAAACTTTAAAGATTTCTCTTTGTTCCTTATCTCCCATTTCTGAGTGTATTTCCACACATAAGGATGAAAATTAAAACTTCCAGTTGGTAGCAGCAGACAATTTACTTCTTTAGATATTTTTGGCTGTTTTAAAAAAATATTTAGTTCTGCTTCTACCAGACTTCCTACGCCTTGTTCCTCCAACTTCTTCCTCACCCCCAGGCAGAGTATCTCCTGACACCATCTCATCTAAGAGAGAGGCTTATCTCTCTGCTAAATGTATACGCATTGTTTAATTAATTAGCTAACTAACTAACTGATTGATTCTCCCCTCTAATATTTGTGTGACTACTCTGTGCCAGGCACAATTCCAGGCACTGGTGTTCAGCATTGAACAACACACGCTTCCATCATAAAGAATATATTCTAATTGCGAGAGGATGACAGTAAATCGTTAAACAAATGAAGGATATCACAACATTTTTTCTATACATAAAATGTACGTATAGAAAAATTAAAAATAGTGTCTATAGCTTAGCTCATCTGTGAGCTTCCACCCCCTAGTTAGAGGGGGAGGGGGGATTAAAAGTCTTACCCAGTTTAAAGTCAATCCAATCGAATAAACAGTCCCTCTAGGGAAAGTGGTTCTCAAATTTTGGTGGGTATCAAATTTTAGTGGGGAAGTTGATACCCATCTCAAGGCCCAGGCTCCATCCCACTTCAAGGAGCCTGAGCCTCTGTGGGCTTTATTAATAACTCAGGTGGTTCTGACAAACCACAAAGTATGGGAACCATTGCTCTATGAAATTTTCGGTCCCTCTCAGACAAAAGTGCTCAGGTTCGCATTTAACATCTCTTCTGATTATATACCAGGATGGAGCAAGTATCAAGGTTCTAAGGCAAGATGTCTACTTGCCCGCTGTTTGGCTGATGTCCATGGCCAAAGTCTGTGGCTGGATAAACTCATCATTTGTTTTCTCTGGGCTGGGATAGGGCCCAAGGCTCCCTCAATGACTCAGATCCCTCTTGGGTACCTGGCAATAGAGACCTTTGGGGTTTGACTGGGGTCCTTTTAACTCTAGCCGAGACCTGCTTACCTGCTTCCTACTAAGGTAAGCCCCTCCGATTATATCCTCATAAATATAATCCCATCATATTCCTAGTCATTTAATCATTCCTAATCTCTCTTTCCTAGGATGTAAAGTGAGTTTAAAAAATGAGACCCTCAAAAAGTTACAGGTTCTGTTTTCACAATGCAGAAGCCAAGGGATTCATGATGACCATAACTCAGGGCCTCTACTGCCCAGTTATGCTGTGCCCCAAGGTTACTATGCTGAAGTTTGCTCTGGGGTAGCCTGNAGGCTCCCTCAATGACTCAGATCCCTCTTGGGTACCTGGCAATAGAGACCTTTGGGGTTTGACTGGGGTCCTTTTAACTCTAGCCGAGACCTGCTTACCTGCTTCCTACTAAGGTAAGCCCCTCCGATCAGCATCCTAGGCAGACCCTCAAAAAGTTACAGGTTCTGTTTTCACAATGCAGAAGCCAAGGGATTCATGATGACCATAACTCAGGGCCTCATACTGCCCAGTTATGCTGTGCCCCAAGGTTACTATGCTGAAGTTTGCTCTGGGGTAGCCTGTGATGAGTCCCAAACACAGGAAAGAGGGGCTTCTCCTGCCTTTTTCTTTCCACAGTTCCCTGAGGGTAAAAAAGTGCAGGCTTTCTCCTCTTTCTTCTGTCTGGATTTCCCTACATACATAAAACTCTCTGGTCTCTTGCACAAAGCCTGATCCTTTACAAACTAAAGGAGGAGATACAGGAATTTAGATAATCCTTTCTCAGGACCAAAGCTTGGCCTTTGAATTTCAAAAGATTAACGTTACCTAAGACTTTCTCAGTGCAATCCTACTGGAACTAATCTGAATCAGCAGATGGATGATTCTAGAAAAGAAGCAAGATTTATTCTCAGGAAGCAAAGACAAAATCACATTAATAATTTTAAAATAGAATGATTTCCCCTTTGCAAAAATAAGTAAACCAGAAACTTTGATCACAGTGATAAATACTATCAATATAATTAAACAGGATTGTGGAATAGGAAGGTGAGAACGGCTTTGAATAAGTGATAAGGAAATGCCTTCCCTAGTAGGTGACACTTGAGCTGAGCCCCTAATGGTGAAAAGGAAACAGGCTTGAGACAGTCTAGGAAAAAGTGTTCTTGGCAGAGAAATCAAATTCAAAAGCTGCAGGGTGTTAATGAATTTGGCATGTTTAAGAAACAGAAAGAAGGCTTGTAAGTCTCTAGAATAGTGAGCTCAGAGAGGTAGAGAGGTCCTGATTTTGAGAGTCTCCTAGGCCACAGTAAAAGTTTGTTTATTATCCCAAATAAAATACAAAACCATTTTATTTTTTTTTTCTTACGGAGCAGAGAAGGGACTTGATCTATGTTTTCGAATGATCACTCTCTTACTGTGTTATGATGGGGCATGAATCAGGGAATAAAGTTAGCAAACAGACCAGTTAGCAGCCAGTGGAATTACTTAATTCAGTGGAAGCCTGATGGAGGTTGGCTCAGACTAGAATGTCAAGCTGGTCATGGACAAGGAGCAGTGGTCGATTGGGGCTGTGTTTGGAGAAAGGTGACAGAACTGGATGTGAAAGTGAGAGAAAGAGAGGAAACCAGCAAGGATGGTTCCTGGGGCTTTCAAGGTTCTAGGTGAGTATATGTATACAAATATATGTGTGCGCATATATATATGTGTATGTATTTTTGTAAGTGTGTGTATATATATGTATGTAAACTACTCTTTCTTCTTCTTATAACAGTTTGCAGACTCTGATCTCAGTTATTTTTCAAGTAGAATTGCTGTGATTGGTGATTACAACTGTACAAGGTTAAAGAAAAAAAAAGGAAGAGGATTCACATTCTAAACACATGCATGATAGGCAGTGTGCTAAGTACTTTATGTTATCTCACTTGAAATTTTTGCCTCAGTGTTATGAAGTTATTGTTTCTACAATTTCTAACTAACATTTTTAAAGGACCTACTGTGTGCATTATATTCATTGTTGATACTTAAAATGGGTAACCTCATTACCATTACTATGACCATTTATGAGAAGGAAAAAAAAAAAGAATTTTAAATCCTCATTGTGTGGTGTATTTTCTGGGTCAAAACTACGTAAAACAAAAGACCTTGCCTTTCATGCACTAACTTAAACCAGGCATAACAGCTATGGTCAAAAACATTCTCAAGTACACATTGTACCAGGGTGCCAGTCAAAGTATGCTTATTATGTGCAACTAATGTAAAGGCTTTAGATTGTGGAGTATGACTAGGGGAAGTGTTTTAAATTTAGTCTTTTCTCTTTCTTTATGCCAAGTCAACTGCTGCTACCTTTTATGCTTTCTTTGGAACAAAACAGAGTTGCAGATACCATCTTCATTTATTTATTTATTTTGGCCTTTAGCCTATTTTATTTTTTTACATTGAAATTCAATATTCATTCAACAAATTTTTTTTTTTTTTTTGAGACTGGCTGCACCGCGCTCAGCCAGTGACCACTGTGAGCGCACCGGTCATCCCTATATAGGATCGGAACCCGCGGCGGGAGCGCTACTGCGCTCCCAGCACCGCACCCTCTCAAGTGTGCCATGGGCTCGGCCCCAACAAATATTTTTGAGCACCTATACATATGATAATCCATAGAGCAACTGTAATAAAATACTACAAAGAATTTCTTGGTTATATCTGTTTCCCAAGGCTCTGTGATTTTGTGCTACATGTTAATGACTTGGTCTTGGTTCAGTACACTTTTAATATTATAAAGGAATACTTGGATATCATATAAAAAGAATCATTGTATAATAGTAAAAAGAAGAAAAGAAAGTTAAAACTTTGGGGTCACCCCAAATATTTTAAATATATTTGTGTACAAAAAAGAGAAAAGACCAACAGAAAGTAACAGAAAAATGAAAGTTGATCTGTGAATGGGAGAATGATAGGTTACAGAATGAAGGTGTACCCTTCATTATATTTTTCTAAATTATCCAAAATTTCTGAGATAAACATTTTGGTAATGAGCAAGATTTCTATTTTTTAAATTGTGGTAAGAGCATTTAACATGAGATCTATCCTCTTAGGTTTTTAAGTGCGTATAGTTGTAAAGCAGCTCTATAGAATTTATTCATCCTGCATAACTGAAATTTTATATTCATTAAACAGCAATTCCCCTCTTCCTTGTTGTCCCAGCTACCAGCAACCACTATTTTACTCTTTGTTTCTATCAGTTGGACTATTTTAGACACCTCACATGAGTGGAATCATGGGGTATTTGTCCTTCTGTGACTGGCTTATTTGACTTAGCGTAATGTCTTCCAGATTCATCCATGCTGGCATATCTGGCAAGATTTTCTTCTTTTATAAGGCTGAATAACATTCCATTGTGTGTATGTCTGTGTGTGCATGTGTGTGTGCGTGTGTGTGTGTGTATGTGTATATGTATATATATCACATTAAAAAAAATCTATTTGTTGATGGACTTTTAGATTGTTTCTGTAGCTTAGCTCTTGTGAATAATGTTGCAATGATCATGGGAATGCAAATATCTCTTTGAGATTCTGATTTTAATTGTTTCAGATATATAAGCATATGCAGAATGGGGATTGCTGGATCATATAGTAGTTCTATTTTTAGTTGTTTGAGGAATCTCCATACTGTTTTCCAAAACAGCAACACCATCTTCCATTTCTACCAACAGTGTGCAGGGGTTCAAATTTCTCCACAGCCTTGCCAACACCTTTCTTTTTTGGATAATGGTTATTCTAACAGGTGTGAGGTGGTATCTCATTGTGGTTTTGATTCACCTTTCCCTGATGATTAGTAATATTAAGCTTCTTTTTATATACCTGTTGGCTATTTGTATGTATCCTTTTGAGAAATATCTATTGAAGTTCTTTGCCTATTTTTCATAGGGTTATTTGGTTTTGTCCTACTGAGTTGTAGGACTCAAATAAAATCAGAATTGAAGGAGCAAACATTACCACTCATGCCACAGAAATAAAAAGGATCACAAGAGACTACTGTGAACAACTATATGCCAACAAATTGGAAAACCTAGAATAAATAAATAAATTCCTAGAATCATATGACTTATCAAGAATGAATGTGAAGAAATAGAAAATCTGAACAGAATAATGAGTAAGGATGTTTAGTCAGTAATCAAAGCTTCTCAACAAAGGAAAGCTCAGGACCAAATGGCTATGTAGGGGACTCAACCAAACATTTAAAGAAAAACTAACACCAATCCATTTAAAACTCTTCCAAAAAAACCTGAAAAAGAGGAAACACTTCCAAGCTCATTTTATGAGTTCAGAATTACCCCGATACCAAAGCCAGACAAAGGCACCACAAGAAAAGATAACTATAAGCCAATATACCTGATGAACATAGATGCAAAAATTCTCAACAAAGGGCTAGCAAACCAAATTTAGCAACACATTAAAAGTATCCTACACCATGATCAAGTGGGATTTATTACTGGGATACAAGCATAGCTCAACATATCCAAATCAATTAATGTGGTACAGCACATTAACAGAATGAAGGATAAAAATCACATGATTATCTCAATAGATGCATAAAAAACATTTGATAAAATTCAACATCCTTTTAGTATAAAAACTCAAAAAACTTGATGTAGAAGGAATTTACCTCAACATAATAAAGGCCACATATGACAAGCCCAAAGCTCACATCATACTGAGAGGTGAAAAACTGAAAACTTCTCCTCTAAGATCAGTAGCAAGGTAAGTGTGCTCAGTCTCACCACTGCTCTTCAACGTAGTATTGGAAATCCTATCCAGAGTAATTAGGCAACAGAAAAAAAAAGTCTTTCCAATTGAAAAGGAAGAAGTAAAATTGTCTCTGTTTGCAGATGGCATGATCTTATATTTAGATAACCTTAAAGACACCACACACACACACACACAATCACAAAACAAACAAACAAAAAAACCCAGAAAAAAACTGTTAGAATTAATAAACTAATTTAATAAAGTTTCAGAATGCAAAATAAAAATATAAAAATCAGTTTTGTTTCTATATGTTAACACAAAAAAACCCAGAAAAAAACTGTTAGAATTAATAAACTAATAAAGTTTCAGAATGCAAAATAAAAATATAAAAATCAGTTTTGTTTCTATATGTTAACAACAAACTATCCAAAAAGGAATTTAAGAGAACAATCCCATTTACAATAGCATCAAAAAGAATGTAGCATTTAGAAATAAACTTAACCAAGGAGATGAAAGACTTATACACTGAAAAGTATGAAATGTTGATGAAAGAAATTGAAGGAGACACAAATAAAAGGAAAGACATCCCATGTTTATGGATTGGAAGACTTAGTATTGTTAAAATATTGTTAAAAGTATGTACATACTATCCCAAAGTGATCTATAGGTTCAATGCAGTACCTATCAAAACCCCAATGGCATTTTTAATAGAAATAGAATAAAAAATCCTAAAATTCATGTGGAACTATAAAAGACATCAAATAGCCAAAGCAATCTTGAGAAAAAAACAAAGCTGGAGGCATCACACTTCCTGGTTTCAAAATATATTACAAAGCTACCATAATTAAAACAGTATGGTACTGACCAAGAAAAACCAAAACAAAAATGAGACATATTCACCAAAGGGACAGAAAAGACAGCCTGTAAATAAACCCATGTGTAAAGTGGTCAACTGACATTTGACAGGGGTGCCAAGAATGCACAATGGGGAAAGAGTCTTTTCAACAAATAGTGTTGGGAAAACTGAATATCCACAAGCAAAAGAATGAGATTGAACCCTTATCTTACCCTCCACACAAAAATTGACCCAAAATGGATTAAATACTTAAAGAGAACACCTGACACCATAAAACTCCTAGAAGAAAACATGGGGAAAATCTTTGTGACATTGATCTTGGCAGTGATTTCTTGGATATGACACCGAAGCACAGGCAATGAAAGCAAAAATAAAAAGTGAGATTACAGAAAACTGAAAAGCTTCTGCACAGCAAAGAATCAATTAATAGAGTGAAAAGGCAACCTATGGAATGGAAGAAAATATTTGTAAACTATATACCTTGCTATGGTCTGAATGTCCTCTCCAAAGCTCATGTGAAAGCTTGATCCCAAATGTGGCAGTGTTGAAAGGTAGGGCCTTTGGAAAGTGATTTGATCATGAGGGTTATGTTCTCTTGAATGGATTAATTTATTCATGGATTAATGGATTAATGGGTTAAAGGATAAATGGATTTCACAGGAGTGGCATTCATGGCTTTATAAGGAGGGAAAGAAGCACATTAGCATGAGGTCTTACTCACCCCTTGCCATGTGATACCCTGCATTGCCTTTGGACTCGGCAGAGAGTCTCCACCAAGAAGAAGTCCTTTATCAGATGCAACCCTGCACCTTGGACTCCCCAGCCTCAAGAACTGTCAGAAATAAATTCTGTTTCCTTATAAATTACCCAGTTCCAGGTATTGTGTTATAAGTAGCAGAAAACAAATTAGTACATACCTGATAAGTGGTAAATATTCAAAATATATAAGGGATACAAGCTCTTTTATGCAGCTGCTCTAACAGTTTTCTTCAGTTACTAGTTACAACATATCCTTCTTTCACAGGAGTCCACAATACCTCCCTTCTATGAAGTGGGCCTAATCCACAGAATCCAATGCAGCTCTCAAAGCCCTCCTTGGTTAACTTTTTGAACCTTTTCAAACACAAGCTCAAATCTGGTTATCCCCTGCAGAATTGGGCCATCAAATTTATCTTCTGTTTTTCACATAGGGGTTATTGATTTTTTTTTTTTTGCTTCTATAGCTGTATTCATGGTGTGCAAGTATGAAAATAAATGAACAAGATTGTTTTTAATATTTAAGGGAGTATAGGCTACTCAGGAAAGTTATCTGAAGAATCATGTAATGTTCCAATTCTTCCTTTACTTCAACATCTCTAAAAAAGGAAAAGGTAACCTAAAGATACATGGAAACAAATCAGAAACCCATATAGGCCAAATCTGAGAATATAGATTGGTAGGAAAAATAAGAAATGCCATTTTGGTTCAAATAATGTACTGCTTTCAAAAGAAGAAATATACTTTCTTACAAACCGAGGGGATGACAAAATTTTTAGAATAAGTATGCAGCCTCCCAAGAATATTACTTTAGGCAGGGAGCATTATACTCATTTATAAGAGTAATTTCTGATAGGTTTACTAAATATCGGGTCACTCAAAAGAAGAAATATACTTTCTTACAAACCGAGGGGGTGACAAAATTTTTAGAATAAGTATGCAGCCTCCCAAGAATATTACTTTAGGTAGGGAGCATTATACTCATTTATAAGAGTAATTTCTGATAGGTTTACTAAATATCGGGTCACTACCTTACTCACACCTTCCTCTATCACTTGCCAGATTTTATTCATTTTTCATTTTTTTTTTTTTTCTTTTTGTCTTTTTTCGTGTCCGGCAACGGATCGCAACCCTCAGTGTTGCCAAATCTGAGAATATAGATTGGTAGGAAAAATAAGAAATGCCATTTTGGTTCAAATAATGTACTGCTTTTAAAAGAAGAAATATACTTTCTTACAAACCGAGGGGATGACAAAATTTTTAGAATAAGTATGCAGCCTCCCAAGAATATTACTTTAGGCAGGGAGCATTATACTCATTTATAAGAGTAATTTCTGATAGGTTTACTAAATATCGGGTCACTACCTTACTCACACCTTCCTCTATCACTTGCCAGATTTTATTCATTTTTCTTTTTTTTTTTTTTTACTTCCAAGTTAATGTTTACCTCCACTACTACTCTTCAATCAAACTCTTTGGCATTCATATTTTCAACTTCTACTATATTAGAAGTTTTTGTACTTGCTGCTAAACATGTCTAAAACACAGTTTCTCATCTCTCATCCCCTAAAACCTGCTTCTCTTCTCACTTCTCTATGGAAGGGCCAAAGAGCTGTCAAACTCAACATCATGGTCTGTACAGGCCAACTAGCCTATATAAGAAGACAGCTATGAATACGGGGCAAGTTCATTGAAGAAGAGTGTGCTAGTGTCAGGAGTCACTTAAAGAGTTTTAGATTTCCCTCTCCTAAGTCCCTGGCTATTGTGGTAAACAGGGCAACACAGATGATTATGAAGATGGAGACTAAATGAAAGGATTCTGGAAGTGCAGTGTTATATAACATTATCAGAACTTGAAGATTGACTGGATATAGGAGAAGAGGGTGAGGGGAAATCCAGGAATGACTCACAGGATTCTGACTTGGGCCACTGTGGGCCTCAGGTACAATTCCCTAATATATGGAATAGGAGGAGGAGCAGATTTGAGGGAGAAAGAAGAAGATTCAGTCAAAGATGTGTTGTGTTTCGGCTGCTATAAAACCCAAATGAAGTGTTCATTGTGCAGTTGACTTTTAAATCTTTTAAACAGATGGAGTTCAGAGAAAATCCTGTGTTCCAGTTATTTCATTTCTCTAATTTTACTATTTCTATCCTTTTTACCCCTTTGGGTCTATCAGCCCTCTGCTGATTTCACTTTCTTCTGCTAAGTTAATGATTCTTCACTTAAACTCATTCTCTTGCTATTTAACACATTTATCACTTTAATTTTCTTCTGCAGCAACATAGCAGAGTCCTAGACTTGTAACAATGCCATTATATCCTCTAATCTCACATCTGGGTGGCTACGTACACCAGAGAAAAACAAACAATTATGCAAATTATTGCCAACACAAATCCAAACTCCAAATCTAGCTGGGTTTTCAAACACCAGATTCAATACTCTTTAGGCTCTTCTGGACACTGGCGTTTCTCTCTCTCTCTCTCTCTCTCTCTCTGTCTCTCCATTCTTCACAACTGCTCTATCAATAAAACCTTCACCACTCTTCTATACGCCTCTGGCCCATCACTCCTTACAAATGACTCCACCTCCTACTTTATTTTTAACATTACCTGGTATAACTGTAACTCCTATGTCTGGACCTCCAGACCGGACTTTACTGCTGAGCTTCAGGACAACAGGCCTCTGAATGTATCCACCTGGATTTTTTTACTTACCACAAGCTCAGATCAAAATTTAACTTCTTCATCGGCATCTCCTATACCAGCGAGTATCTCTGTCAAGGCTAACACCATTTCTTGCTTTGATTATTCAACTATTTAGAATTTTTCTTCTTCCCTCCAGCCCAGATTTCCATCAGTTACCATTTGTACATCTGTCAGAGTATTTTTTTCCAAAACAGAAGTTAAATGAGAGAAAATCATTTTGTCTAAATTTATTTCGCTTAAAAGTACTTCATCCAAATTAAAGTTTTATGTTAACAAAGTAAATTTTATGTTAAAAATTAAATTTTGGGTAAAGGACCTTTAGATCAATCAAAGAAGCACTAACTATGTTCAAAAGTAGATTGGAAAAAAACAGCCAAGCACAGAAAGCAATAAAACTAGAGTTAATAATAGGATGGTCTTCAAACAGTTATTCAGTAGGAAATTTGATAATTTTTTAAAAAGTGATCTGAATTTTAAAGATGACTTTACAATATAAAATTTCATGGTAGAAATTAACAAGAACATGAGCAATACATTTCAAAAACCCATAGAATTTAGTCAAATAGTACTCAGAGGAAAATGGCTATTCTTGCATGCTCTTATTAAAACACTAGAAGAATTGAAAATAAGTCAAATACACATTATCTCAAGAGTCTAGGAAAAAAAAGTAAATCCAAGGAAATTAGACAAAAATATTTTTTTTGATTAAAACATAATGAAAGAAATAAAACTTAAATACTTAAATCTTGCTACAGACAAAAGCCGATTTTTTAAAAAAAATAAAGGTCATCATGATGGAAAAAAAAGTAAGACTGATGAAAGAGGAAAGAGAGAAAATATAAATAAATAATAAATTAATACTAGGAATAAGAAAAGAAATAACTATCGATTTGGATTAATTTAAATGAGAAAACAAATTACAGATGTAGATTTCCAAGAACATGTAAATCCCTAAATATCAATTCATGTAGAGGTAGAATATCTGAATTGAACAGAGTGAAATGGTATGTATCTGTCCCCACAAGGCAGCTAGCCCAGATAAATTAATAGGGTTCAGACAATCCTATGATACTTAAACTCTTCCTGTACAGAGAAAGAAAGAGTATTTCCTAATTCATTCGCTACAGCTAGTGCAACCTTTATATCCAGCTATAGAATAAACTGAAAAAGGTGCTCCAGTTTTATTTATAAAAATAGATTTAAAGTTCTAAATAAAATATCGGCAAATCAGATCCAAAACTATATTTTAAGACTTTTTCACCATAACCAGGTAAAGTTTAGCCCCAGACTATTTGGAAAAGTATTCATGTAATTTATAAGATAAATGGATTAATGGAAAAATGTGTAATCATATTGATAGGTCATTTAAAAAGATAAAATTTAAGATTCATTCTGGAAAAGTATCTTTGTAAAAGAAGCTAGATATCTTAAAAATGTACTGGGCAGATTGTTACTAAAATTGATCTGGAATAGTATATGCAAAAGAATAGTCAAAACCTTTAAAAACAAGAATGGTATAACTATCTTGTATTTGTGAAATCTTTAGTTTTTCCCTGGATTATTAAAATTGTCACCTGGCTTTCAACACTGCCACACTGGGGAATCAGATTTCGACATGAGTTCTGGGAGGACAATACATCCAAACGCATGAGCACTCAACAAATATTTCTTGGATGAATGAATGAATGGATAAGTACTTGAATTGCAGATGAGGTAACTGAACCCAGAAGAGTTAAATAACCTGCCCACTGTTAGCAAAACTTCAGTAGAGCTTTCATCTTCTGATTACCTAATCCAATATAGTGCTTTATTTCTATGATATTCATATGTTGAATTAAATTTAAATTTCTTTTGTTTGTGTGTTTCCATTAAACACTTATGAATAAGTAGATTTTGTTTTCTTATACAAAGACCACAGAATTTAGAGTATGGCTTGGATCTGTTGATTTCTTAAACACTCTCTTTTTTTAGGATTTGACTGCTTTTTTTAAAACTCAGATCAATAACCTAACATAGACCCTAACATGTTCAAATTAGCATATTAAATAGAAAAACACATCAGATCAAATGTGCACAGATATACAAAATTCCATTTTTATGCATTTAATAGATGTAGATAAATTGTCCGGAGACACCTAATTTATAGCAAATTCAGTATATGTTAGTTTAGATTTTTACATGAGACCATTAACTATTACCCAATGTTTTAAACTTCACTTCAAGCTTCAAGACCCAATCTGTCACCATACACTTTTGCCTGAGAGTTTTAGTATTTATCAGGGAATTAGGGAGAGGGAAAATAAAGGTATTAGATTATTTTTCTACCTGAACCATTTTTGTGTTTGTTAAAAGGAAACTTATAGGAATGGATAGCACTTTTTTTTCCTTTTTTTTTAAATGCATCAAAAATATACCAGGGAACTTTTGTTTTAACCTGTGAGCTTACTGTTTTGCAGGTCACACTGATGAGCCTCTACTACTAACCCATTAAATGGTTGGTTATTTTCCCACACCTGTCTTTTAAATGTCTCCATCATTCTCAAGTGAGCTGATGTGAAGGTTGATTCAGGGGAGCCCTGTAACATTTGTTGTGAACTTGAGCTGTCTAGGGGAGGACAATATTTAGACATATCACTATAAATCTATTAGATTTTTTTTTCTTTTTCTAAATGAGGATTAGGTTAACCTGACTGATGGTGAGCCTCCTGGTGAAGCTTAGGCAATTCATTTTTTGTACAAGTAAAGCAGAATGGTCTGGAATTTTAAAAAGCATGAGTGCTTAGGGTTATAATTGCTATTCCTTGTTCTCTCTGTTTTACTTTCAGCATATCTCATGTTTATATTTGACAGGTTTGCATGGGTTTGCCTTTCTCTTTGTTGTGAATTAATTATCCACTTGTGAGGCCCTTCGGTGGAGTTTTGAAGTTTCATTTAGATGTTCATAGAATCTCTCTCTCTCCTTTATCTTTATGGTTTTTAAAGAGAAAGAATATTCTGTACATCCCTGTCTTCAGCCAGATAGTTCTAGATCTGATGGGTTTATTATGAACTGTGCAAATTTAAAACATGTTCAATGCATAGAAAAGGGTAGCAATTGCTAAATTTGCTATGTCCTCTGTGAAAACTGACGGGCAATAAATAATGTGCCAAAAACACTCCTGAATCTCATTTCCTGAAGAAATTTTAATTAAACACAAGATCAAGAGGAATTCCATTCTAGAATCCTAGATCAATTTGGCCTTTAATAGTTTAGTTATTTCTTAATCTTTTCTATTTCAGTGTAGGAACATCCCTCACCAGACAAATGTAATTAATGCTTATAATGCTTTTTGGGCAGAAATATCTGGCCGAGAACAGGAAATGCCCAGAATATTCTTTCTCTTTAAAAACAAGGTAAAGGAGAGAGAGGAAGAAAGAGAGAAATATTCTATGAACATCTAAATGCAACTTTAAAATTTCATTGAAGAGCCTCAGAAATGGATAATTAGTTCACAACAAAGAGAAAGACAAACTATAATGTTCAACCATGTCTGGAATTGTACCCATTGAAAGAAAGGGCTGACTAAGAACTGTTTCTACACAGTAGGGGGGTCACATTCTGGTTAATCCGCGGGTCACAGGGTCCACACACAAGCTAGGATGAAGCCCCCACTCTTGTCTCTTCAGGCTAATAGCTGGACGCCCTCTAGTGGTCATAATAAGGAACTGGGCTCTAGCTGCTTAAAGAGATGTTAAACCAAAGCAATTAGACTGGTAACTGTCTTTGACGTGGCTGCTGCTGCTGTCAGAGGATCCGAGGGCGACCAAAAACAAAACACAGAGCCTCTAGGTCCTCCGAATCAGATGCTGTGACACCTCCCTTTGCCAAGCAGGAGGCTGTCGTGGTGTATTTCATTATTATTTGAAACAAGGGAGGAAAGTGGAAAGAGCAGGGCATGGAGTATCAGGAGAATTGTCTCTGCTATGTGGCCTTGGGCCGGTCCCTGGAACTAAACCTCTGTGGGACAGTTTCCTCATATCTAAGACAAGAGGGTGAGCAACAAAGCTTTCCTCCACTCATTTATTTAAAACCTTCCAGTCAATAGGCTGGGTTCTTTGTGGGGCTCAGGGGTTTTCAAGTTCAAGAGAAGAGATAACATTTTAATGTAAATATCCAAAATATGGAAAATGCTAAATTCCATTGCAGAAGGTCACAAGAGAGTTACATATCAAAGACTGAGGGTGAGATAATTACTCGTAGGTGCAGGAACGAGGAGGTGTCATGAATGTTGATCCGAATGTGTGTCTGCTTGTCTGTCCATGGCTGTATCATGTCTGTATCTATTCTCTCTGTGTGTACGCACATATAAATATGTACACATAAATGTATAAAGTTTAGTTAATAAAATAAAAGTAGGTGCAGGAACGAGGAGGTGTCATGAATATTGATCCGAATGTGTGTCTGCTTGTCTGTCCATGGCTGTATCATGTCTGTATCTATTCTCTGTGTGTGTACGCACATATAAATATGTACACATAAATGTATAAAGTTTAGTTAATAAAATAAAACCCATGATTAACAAAAGACTGATGATGACTTGTTAATGTCTAAAAAATTCTTACAAATGAGTACAAAAAACAAAAGAAAACTCCTTAGTGACTAAATGGGCAAAGGTTATGAACTGGCCACTTTCAGAAAAAAAGAACTGCAGATGTCCAAAAATATGTAACAAATGCATTTAAGCTTACTAGCAATTAGATAAATCAACTTTTGATTAAATTAATTTTAATTACTATTAAATTATTAAATTTAATTGTTTTTAATAACAATAAAATTCTAAATTCTGGTTAGAGCAGCAAAATTTTAAAAGTTTGATAATCATTAGTATTGGATGGGCCAGGGAGAAAATGGGCTTTTAGACACTTATGAAGGGAGTGTATAGTGGTAATTCATTTGGAGAAAAGCCTGGAGTTCTGGATAAAAATGCAAAAGGTTAGATTTTTAGGAGTGAATCAAAAAGAAACAACTGGATGAACAACTACACAGAACTGTCTGTAGTAATCTTCATTATAGTGTTTTGTATAATAACAAAAGAAACAGCAAAAAATAACCAACTAACCCTAAATATCTTACTATTTGGGACTGTTAAATAATTGGGAGTAGCCACATACTAAAGAATATTTGTATGGATCTACATTTATAACATAAAAATATTTATATGTTAAGGAGAAAATAGCTTAAAAAGAATGCGTACAGTATGCCACAATTTTATTATAATAGGAAATTGTGTGCTTGTGAATTAGCATGGAAAAATATCCAGGAGGATATAAATTAAAACATTACTAGTGGTTATCTCTTGGTGCTGAAATTACAGGCAATTTTCACTTTCTTCTTATACTTTTTTCTGTTGTTTATATTTCCTACAATTATGCCAAATTACTCTCATTAGCAGATAAACCAATCAGGCAATTTTTATTGAGGATAGGAGAGCCTAAGCAACTGGGAAAAATTCCCGTGAAAATCTCTAACTACATCATTCACAACGTTTCCTAATCTGAAAGTATAATTTCCTGCTTCAGTTTATAGTACTGCAGAGGTAAATAAAGGGACCAACAAAAGAGATGCCTCTTTTCACAGACTATAAAAGTTCCATTTCACTAGTGAAAAATTCTCTTTTTATATCCCTTAGGCTATATTAAGTCTCCATATGGAAGGAGGTAAAAAAGAAACTCGCAAAGATACAAAAACCCTCCCTGAAGGGAGTATGCTGACAAAGAAATCTTACAGGGCCAGGACACATCCCCTCTGCTGCAGTCAGCCCCCTGGGGCCTGGTGCATGTACTGCTGCGGTCAGAATCAGGGTGTGAGAGCTGGAGAAATGGTCAGTGATAGCTAAGCCTAGACAAGGGGAGGGCTCAATGGCATCATTAGACCCACCAATAGACCGCCTATCTCTACATTTAAGTCCAGGTCAAGATTGTCTCCCGCCTGAGCAAGTAGCATGTTGTCCTCAGCTTCTCTGAGGATTGTCTTCTCTAGCCCTTAATATCGTTGTCAGAATTACTCCATCTGCTGCTGCAGTGGGGCTAGACAGACTTGCAATTGAATTCTAGCATTACCATTTTGTATTTATGTGATCCTTGGGCAAGTAACTGAACTCTCTAAAAGTTCAATTCTTCATCTGCAGAGCCAGGACATTACCATTGCTTTTAATTCTTATGAAGGGTGAGGTGGCAAAAGTGTTGCACCCCATGCATACTCAGTGTCCCAGACATGAAAATGAAGCCATTCCTGGTATATCAAAGCAAAGGAAGCAGGTATTAACCTCCATTAGTCATAAATGGGGTGACCATATAATTTATTAAACACACTAGATCACTTTTGACAGTGAAAGGGAGGTGCTTTAGTTATATCGAGGCAAAGTGTAATCTGGAACTGGCCTGGGCAAATTGAGATGGATGGCCATTCTGGTTATGAGTCTTAATTTGATTTTCTTGAATTGTACGTTTACAATGGTTGGTGCTTTATTACCAGTACTGAATCTAGATGATTTCCTTGGGGAACATGGGTTGGGAGAATCTGATGTTTCCTTGAACACATTTCCATGGTGCACTTATGTTGCATTACTATTATTTATTTGCATGAGAGGGTCCTCATGGTATGTTATGTGACTTTACAACCCTGGTGCCTAGCATATTGCACCTGTTCAATAAATGTTTAGTGAATTTATGACCAGATACCCTAGAACTATTAGTCTCAGATGCCAGGATATAGCCCCTAAACTTTCTGGGTGTTTCCTGGCACTGAGACCAGTTTTCTAGCAGTTGGATAATTATAATCTGATGGTCATCCTGAGGCAGCAACAAGAATAGAGGTTGCTGATTGTTGCTCACCCTATGATGTACTGGGAATTGTAGGACACCACGTGGCTGTCTCAGCATCCTGTTATGTCACTGTTTTGCTTGCTCAATTTCTAGACTGTGAGCCTTTTGAGAATCAGAACCAAGACCAACTTGTTTATGCAAATATTACCGGCCCTTATTGAATGCCCAGCACAGAGCTCAATAAATATTTGTGGAATGAATAAATTAAAATGGTAATAAAAAATAATTATGAAATAAATAATAAAAATAATAAATGGGAAGAGCTTTGTAATTTGCCATATAAATTTAGAAAATTCACTTGTCTTTGGGCCTCATTTTCAATATCTACAGAGTGGGAATAATAATACTGTCTCAGAATATGGCATCATGCACGTCAGTCATCAGAATAAGCCACAGCATTATTAAGAGAATAAGTTTGTAAATCAGAGTGGCCATGCTATTAGCTTTGGTTTCAGAAGAATCAGAGTTCAAATATAACTTTTATTAACTGTTTGATCTTGGAAACATTACTTAGCTTCTCCAGGTCTTAGGTTCTGCTGCTGTAAAGATTAAACTAGATGTTGTGAAAATAAGTTAGTATTGTCTATTGCTGAATAATTGAAAGATATGATTATTAATATTATTCATAACTAAGGTTACTTTAAGGTCTTAGAAGTTTATGATTTTTGTTTCTATCATGCACGTAACACCTGTAAAATAAGAGAGTACCATTAACATTCTTATTCACAATTAGAAAACCAGGAATATTTATTAGATTTGAATTACTGGGAATTGAGAGTGAATTGATAGATGCAATGCATAGAAACCAATAATAACTAAAGTTGTATAGTATTTTATGGTGTACAAAGTGTTTTCACAACCACAAGATTCACAATGCAGGAATAAACTATGGGCTGTTGGTGTGTTTCCATGCATTACTGGGATTGAATTTGTTCCTCACCATATTATTTGGGAGTGCCTGTGAATACTAAAAGCCATGTGTAACTCATTTACCTGGCTGATTTAAGAGGAGTTTGATAGCTTCCAAAAGTTTCCACTCTCTCTTTCCTAGCCAGAAAATCAGAATGCAGGTGCATCAGGGAGGCTGGAGGGAGTTTAATGTAGATTTGTCGGGGGTGGAGGGTATATTTGGAGCAACGTTTTATGTGTGTGTGTGTGTGTGTGTGTGTGTATGAGTGCGCATGCGTGTGTGCACACATACACACTACACATGAAAAAGAGGTAACAGAATGAAGAGACCTCCTCCTAGGGTATATTTGGAGCAACGTTTTATGTGTGTGTGTGTGTGTGTGTGTGTGTGTGTGTGTGTGTGTGAGTGCGCATGTGTGTGTGCACACATACACACTACACATGAAAAAGAGGTAACAGAATGAAGAGACCTCCTCCTGCATTCAATGAGAAGGACTTTGGACAACCTTAACACTTTACGTATCTACACATAATTATTTTCTCATCTTCTTGATTACTTACTGCTCATGCTTCCATTTCAAAAATCTTTCTTCAGTTATTAAGTTTTTACTCAAAATTGGGTTGCAAGCAAGAACAAATGATTCAGTACTTATTTTCATTTATCCATTTATCTCTGTCGATAGGATATTGAGAAAAAAAATCCTAGAGCAACCTACACATTTTTTTTTCCTTTTTGTCTTTTTTACTGACCAGTAACGGTATCGCAACCCTCAGTGTCGTGCCCTTACCGGGGACCGGCAACGGGATCGCAACCCTCGGTGTTGCGCCCGCACCGCGCTCAGCCAGTGAGCGGGAACCAGTCTCCACATTGGATCCGAACCCTCAGCGGGAGCGCCGCCGCGCTCTCAACTGCAAGAGAGAGAATAATAACAAATCCAAGATTTTTAAAGACTTTTTATTTAGATATTTAGATATCATGACATTTTTATTTATATTAATATATTAATGGTTAGGTAATTTCTCCCTTGTTCTCAAAACATGAAGTCATTTTCCTATGCATCTTAATATGCAGTTCGAAATAGAATGCAGCAGAGAATCTGCCTGCTATTAGAAGTATCTGATGAATTCTAGATTTTAGTTCTCTAACTAGTTGGAGTGGAATAGAATTTAAAAACAACCACTACAACACCCTGCAAAAGGAATTGGGAACTACTGATGATATTAGAGGCAACTGTAGCTTCAAAATGTTCTCATCTCAGCCTATCAAACCTGAAACTTCCCTTCGTAATATGTTGCTATCCCTTAGAAGTGTTAGAAGGTGAGCTTCAAAGCAAAGGAAGTAGAAAGCACAGCTCCAAACGGCCCAGTTATCTCTTGATGCAAACCCCGTAGCCTGACATGCCATCTACCTCGGCATTATTAAATCCTCCAAAGATTACTAACAGCTCCAAGTTTCCCAATTCATGCTATTGACACCAGAATATGGGCTCCAGCTTCCATTCAGCATTTGTCTATGTGGCTCTTTCAACTGGCATAATTTTGATATTGTGTTGTTAATTTCTTCCATTTCTAGCAGATAAGATGATTTAATGAAACTACATATGCTGGGCTCATTTAAAAAAAAGCCCAGGTATGTTTGTGTGTGTATATTTGTCAGTGTTTATGGTCATAGAAAATCTCCAAATAGCTGGGCTGAAGTCCTATAAACACCAAAATGTTTCTCTTAAGTAAGTGCATTTTGGGGAAAGCTCTGTCACATGGTTCTTGCACATAACTGCCTCACCTCTGGACTACTGCATTCACATCTGACCTGAGCCCTCATGAGGTGGGGGTTGGTTTTGATGGCAACCTGAGAATAGTTTGCCTGTGTGCTGAGTGTGAAAATGTGGTTGGCTGGTATTTAGAACAAGTGGTGAAATCATAACCATACCTGCCTCCCTGCTTCAGTGATGTTCTGGTGGGATGAGCCATCTCTCTCCACACCCCCCACCCCCGTCTCTCCCCTCTCTCCTCTCTTTCTCACCCAATCTGGTCCAATGTGTGTGTGTGTGTGTGTGTGTGTGTGTGTGTGTGTGTGTGAGAGAGAGAGAGAGAGAGAGAGAGAGAGAGAGAGAGAGAGATTGGCATGGGGCTGGGATGAAGGGAATGTGGGGGCAGAAAACGCCTGCTACTCTCGGATTTAACTTTTCCTAGGACTGGATTTCTTATGCCCCTCAGGTCGGTGTTTCAATGCCCCAGAAGGAAATGAGGACTAAATGAAAACTAAGCTGCCACCGAGTAAAATTGACAACATTGATCAGGGGTCGGGGGGGAAAGTAATGCTTCACATTCTGACCTTGTTAATTATCAACAGCCTCTAACTGTCTTGCAGAATAGACTTCTTTTTTTTTTTACAGGCTGTAGCTCAAATGCTCAGACAACTTGGCCTTCGACTTGAGGCAATTCAAAGATGAATTTTCTTGCCGCATCTTCTGATAGGCCTGGAGAAAGTAGGCTAGTAAACAGCAGGGGGATACTTACCAAAAGAAAAAAAAAATCCCAACAACTACCTGAACAATTACTGTATATAATGCTTGCTCCTTTTAGGCTCATAGTACACTTTCATTTTAATTTAAAAAGTAATAGGAGCCAGGTCATATTGTAATATATGTTAGAGGATTCCCTTTTACTCTATTCCTCACCTTTCCATAAAGGGTGTTCGACTTCTACCCCACTGGCTAAAGTGTCCTGTAGCGGGAGACTTTCTTTCTTCCCGCTCTTGAGGCTCTTCCTCATGGGAGGAGGAGCAGTGTTTCTTTTGGTGGGGCTGGAACTTGGCTATTCATTCATCAGTCCACGTTACCCAGTGAGGCCATGTTAAGGTTGAAGGTTCCAGTCACTTGTGCTCTTGTTCTTTCAGGCTGTGCAAGATTAATGGGATGGAATGAAGGAAGGCGCATTGCAGGCAGTAAGAGAAAGACTTTCAATAAGATCCACTTTTTGTCTCCCCAGAAAGGGAACAGGAGTTCCTTTGCAGTCCCTTGCACTCTCTGGGGACAAACAGTATTGGAGCAACATTTTCTGCTCCTGTCCCCATTGTTTCTTCTTAAGGGAAGAAACTTACCTGATTGATATTGTTAAGAAGTGGGAACTGAGAGTACACAGGATAGCCGCTCTTTGACTTTCCCTTTTTCAGAACTTCTTTATTCAAAACACACATTTTTCCATCTTCCAAGCAGTTGGCTCCCTGGGACAGTCTCTGTACCACCTGGGGTTGGCCTGAAATTGGGCAGGGAAGTTCAACTCAGGGAGAAAATCCTCAGATCCAAACACGAATCAAACATTGCCATTATTAAGATTTATTTTTTGCACCCTATCTGATGCCTCTGTCTATTTCCCCAAAACTTCTTAGAAGTCTGAGAAAAGATGGGTATAACTACTCTGATGGCTTTTTTAAAGTAGAAGAATCTGAGGCAAAGTGGAAAAAGGATAGGACACTGAGGGCAAGTCTACCACTGAGTGAACCCCAGTCCTGACACTAGCGTGCTTTTGACCTAGGGGAAGTCAACTATTCTCCTTGATTAGTAAAAAGAGGATGAAACCTACCACTACTTCTCAGGGTCAAATGAGGGCTCACTCATGGAAATGTATGAAATGCACTTAAATGAGAAAGCAAATTTCAGAGAACATTTACTTTGTGCAATGAACCTTCATAAGTGTTTCATGTGTAATAACTCAAGTAATCCTCACAACACCGTAAGGTAGGTTCTGTGTTTTGTTCTCATTTTATACACGAGGACGTGGAAACACAGAGAGGCTTAATAACTTGCCCAAGGTCACACTACTGGTAAGTGACAGAGTTGGGATTCTGATGCAAATGGTCCGGCTCCAAGACTGAGCTCCTAACACCCATACAATATGATACTCTTTCTAATTAATAAAAGATTAATCTAGTCTTTAAAAAACTGTTTTTACTATTAAAACAAGAGGAGGAATCCTTTACATTAAAGACAGGCATGAAAGGAAGAAGAGTCTCACATATCCCAAAACAGGACAGAGCTGAGATGGAACCTCCAATTGCCATCTAAATTGAGGGAAGGGTGTTCTGTTCCCTGGTCCATTCTCATATTCTTCCCACTTTCCCTTTCATCATGACTTTTGTTTTTTTCCTAGGATATGGTCGGGACAGAAATGCTATGAGTTGTGATTTAATACGGATGTTTGGATCATTGAATCTGGTATACTAGAGAAATAAGGGATTTTTTTTTGTCCTTTTTTTTTTGAGACCGGCCGCACCGCGCTCAGCCAGTGAGCACTGTGAGCGCACCAGCCATCCCTATATAGGATCCAAACCCGCCGCGGGAGTGCTGCTGCGCTCCCAGTGCCGCACTCTCCTGCGTGCGCCACGGGCTTGGCCCAAGAAATAAGGGATTTTAAGGACCACCCGAGAGAAAATTAGAACTTCCTGGAGGTGAAGGAACTTAGCAAAGTGCACAAACCCAGAGCCCAGCATTGCCAGGGCTAGAATCAGGGACTGCACCAAATGCAATTGAAAAAACAAGTATTATAACCAAAATTAAATTTTAAAAAATCGTACCATGAGAAAATCCATTTTTTGTGAACAAAAGAACATGAAGTAAAGGCTCACAGATTCTTAAATTTTGTGTGTTGTGGGTCTAAATATAGAATCCCATAGCATTGTGCTTTTTCCCATTGTATGTTTTTCTTTTTACTGATTGATGTTCACTTATTAATAGTTACATATAGCTAACTTTCAGTTCTGACACTGTGGACAATTTAGACATTGAAGCTTCACGTCCCCAAGCACATCTCCACCAACTAAAATAGGGTTTTAAAAAATATGAACAATCCTTTGTATACTAAATAACTTCTAGGATGATGTGGATCTGTATTCAAAGTTTCTATTCTCAGCCTTAACCTCCACCATACTGTCTAATACCTTCAAAGACCAACCCTAAGGGGTACATCAAGGCAATCCTCTGGCATGAGAACTGAGGCAACTTACAAAGTTTCTATTCTCAGCCTTAACCTCCACCATACTGTCTAATACCTACAAAGACCAACCCTAAGGGGTACATCAAGGCAATCCTCTGGCATGAGAACTGAGGCAACTTATTACAACAGCGACTTTTTGGGAAGTATTCAGTACTCACAGAACTGACCACCCTGATAGTATGATAATCCTATCAACATTCCTCAAAGGCCCACATCACTCTGGAATTAACTGGCAGAGCCAGGATTCAAAGTCAAGACTTTTTGACCTCCAAGGTCAAGCTCTCTCTTTAATGTTACAAAGAGTTCTAATACCATTTTTTTCCAGCAGTTAGTCCTGTGGCACTGGTCATACTTAACAATTCAGTCTATCACAGTTGATTCTTTTGGTCATAAGTTACAGACATCAGCTCATATCAGCTTAAGTAAGAGTGGGTAACTTGTTGAGTTTTCTGGGATAGCTCGAGCAATCAAAGGACAGGAAGTGCAGTTTATGAGAGACAGGTACAGAAACTGGAATGTCATCAGGAAATAAGGCAGCTACTCTTCTGACTCAACAAGGCCTGGTGCTGTATCTTTGCCCGTTCATTCTTCTCCCCCTCTGCAACTACTGGCTTTTAAAATTTTTCCACCTGCCTGGTAAAAAACAGTTATAGCTCTCATCACCAGTCTTACTGCTAAATAACCTCCCAGGTTTACCAACATTAATCCAGCTTCTGTCAGATGCCCACTTTTGTCATGTGTCAAGGAACACATGTTGGTGGGGACCAGTTTCTAAAGGGGGGCATGAGGGGTAGACATCTACATTTCCTCACTTGGAAAATGGTGAGATTGGATTAGATAACAGTAATAGTAATAATAATAATGATAATAATAATAATAGATTTAACTAAATTCTATGGTTTGAATGTTTGTCCTCTCCAAAGCTGACATTGAAACTTAATCCCCAGTATGGTATTTGAAAGGTGAGGCCTTTAAAAGACGATTGGATTTTGAGGACTATGCCCTTATGGATGGATTAATCCATGCATGGATTAAGAGGTTAATGGTTTAATGGGTTATCAGGGAGTAGACTGGGGGCTTTATAAGGAGAAGAAAAAAACATGTGGAAATGTGCTCTTGCTCAGTTCTTGCCACATGGTACCCCGCATTGCCACAGGACTCTGTAGAGAGTCCCCACCAGGAGGTACTTCACCAGAGGTGCCCTCTGGACCTTGGACTTTCCAGCCTCCAAAACTGTAAGAAATAAATATCATTTCTTTATAAATTACCCAGTTCAGGTATTCTGTTATAAGCAACAGAAAATGGACTAATACACTAAATTTTTATTCTGTTTCCTGTCACTTGGATAAGTCACTTATGTGCATTATTTTTTTAAACCTTGTAACAATCCTATGAGACAGAAAGTTTATTGCTCTGATTTATAGGTGAGATAAATAAGGCACCAGGAGGTTAAGGAACTTGCTCGAGATGATCTCTAAAAGTGCCTTATAGTTTCAAAATGCTATGGTTTTTAATTGAACATCATGGTCTAACAGAGATAGATTAAAAGAGGGAAAATAATATGAAAGCATATTTTATTTCTTAGCCTAAGGTCATTTTTTTCTTAAAGAGAAAGCTATAACCAATACAAAAATGGCCAAATACATCTTAATAATCAGATTAATTAAATTTAGACCCTTATCATTCTAAAATGGACAGGACACAGCAATAATGACTGATGAAATAAAGTTATTGTCAAAATAGTGAGTCAGACGTCCAGAAAGGAAAATCTCCAAGTACGAAATGTGGAGTTTGTGATTAAAAAAGGAAAAAAAAAAAAATGAAACAATTCAAGTTGAGTTTCTCCAGTTTGGAAGGTATAAGATATTTCCCCTTATGAGTGTGTATTTCAATATTGTTCCACAATGTTAATTGTGTTATGTTAATAGTAGGTTACGATGCTCTGTTTATGATACTGTTTGAAGATGTTCACCCGTTACCAAGCTTTATTAACGCTTTTCAAATGCAGCACAGCTGAAACCGTTTTGAAAATACAGTCCTTCCCCAAAAGTAGAAACGAATGGGAAAAAGTTCAATTAAGCAATTTTTATTTCCATACTGTATAATGAAAAGCTCTTCATTATTGAAGGAAAATAATAACAAATTCAGCAAAGCTTAATACATCAGTAGTGAAGTGCCCTTCACAGTTTCACTGCGATATGTCCTTTAAGTGGATTTGACTAAAGAACCCAATTTCATTTTGCTTCTAACAACTATAGTAAAAAGAAGTTTTTCTCACCATCTAAGGATGAAAATTATTACCATTATAGAAAGGCAACAGTCATTAAATAAATTAAAAGCATCTTTAAAGTTTTTCCATATACATATATAATATATATATTTTAAAAACTGCCATTGACTGTACAAGCATTAAATGCTCAACTAAAACACTTACAGAAACTGGTGGAAAGCTGAAGGGAAGGCTTGGTTTTCAGAAAAAGGGGATCATTTTATCACTGATAAACTACATTAAAATACAATTCTCAAGGGAAAAATAACTATACAGAGAAGTCAGACTTACCCAAGATTTCTTATTTAATCTCTTATTTAGTCTTACATATCAGGTGTTCATAGCTATTCTCTAACCCAACCTTAATTCAACAAAAAGTCAATGTCCAGACATTAGTTACCTGTTAGCACAGAGAAAAGTGAAAGCAGAAAGACTAAGGAGAATAATGCAATTACATAAAAAAATTTTATGAGTCAGACTGATGATAGTATTATATATGATTGCCTATAAAGACATTAAATGGACAATGAGAATTTTATTCAGAAATATTAAGGTAAAAATCTTATCTTAATGAATACATGGTCATCAGTTAATATATAGCTAGGTGAATGTAAAAATTTATCTGAAAAATTGTAACCCTGAGATCTGAGGAATCCAATCTTGCTGTTTAAGATATATGACCCCAAATCGTGTAAATTGTATATTATTTACACAGGTTACAACAAAGTACTTTAAAAATACTATATTGACATTGGCAGTCCCTTAATTTGAATTCAAGAGAAGTTATTGAAAAAAAAATCCTTTCTTTAAATTATTATCTTTGTGTATGTGTATGTGTGTGTGTGTCCCACACCTGGAAATGGGGGTAGACAGGTGGTTGGTGAAAGAAAGAGAGAAAGACAGAAAGAGAGAAACTTAGGAAATGGCATTTATAAATGTAATTTCTCTTCTCATCAGTGCCAATTTAGTATCAGGAGATTTCTGAAAAATCTATGTAGAGACTATATAGAAACTAGTACCTAACAAATTGTGAAATAGACACTCGATTTCCTATTTTAAATGAATTTTTGTTAATTAAAATATTAATCCATTTACTTCAACCCCCATTACTGAAAAGTAATCTTCCTTTATTCTTTGGGAATAAAACTTTTCCCATTTAAACAATAATATGTCCTCAATTTAGTAGTTAAATGATAGGTACAGGTCACCCAGAAATAACTACTGGTCAAAAACTGTTTTCATTGGTAAGAAGCTATTCAAGCTCTTTCATTGTGTTGTAATTTTATCACATCAATTGCTGTTTAAAATAAATGTTAATTAGTACTTGGAAATTGTTATTATCTAGAAGGTTTTTGGCCATTGTAGGATTTAATCCATAATAATTAGGTATTGCTTCAAATTAAGAAAGGTAACAGACATCTGGATAGAAGAAGCCTGACAAGTGATACCGGGAATTCCCAGAGGTTTTGGGTGATACATCTCTAGAAAAAACTAAATTGAGAATTTTATCAAAGCTACCAGTGAAAAAGTTTTCTTTATTGAAAGACAGCATGACCAGGATATGGTGGACACACCCTGGCCAACTTCTATCATATAAAGAAAATTTATTAAAAAGTAATTTCATCCCCCATCTCACTTTGAATCTTTAACTTTACGCCACCAGAACAAAAAAATGAACTAGAAGAAACCATGGTAACTTAGGCACCAGAACTTAATTCATTTTTTAAAACTGGTGTGTCTCATTCAGGGTTAACACGCACCCACATCAACCTTTGTGTACACCAAAAGTGTCACAGAGCTTCTTTTCATGGTAATCTCCTTTTAATGGCTTTCCAGTAACATATCACTCAAACTACAGAGAATGCCGTACTCTTTACAAACACTGAAGTGCAGAATGTTCTTGCATTTGGTTTATGAACAAAAATACTTACAGTATTTTTATATCTATCACTCTTATCCCTTCCACGAATATATCTATGAAATAGCTAGTATTATAAACCCAACGTTTCAGTGCCACAAGTGCCTTTCAGCTCAAGTGGTCAGCCTGTTCATTTTACCAGTGAGGACACTAAAGAAATACAGCTAACAGAGTGCCTTTTAAAAAATAGATGCTCAATAAATATTTATTAAATGACCGAACCACCATAGATAGCTACAGGCAAAGAGAGAAGAAAGCTCCATGTCTTCTGATACTGCAGAGCATCTGAAATGGCTTAGTTGTTTCTAATTATCAGGCGAGACTGAACTAAGCTAAGGATTAACCACAGAAATAACATCAATAACAACCCATGACCTGAAAACATTTCTGTCACACAAGTAAATACAGTAAGGGGAAGATTTTGAAACAATTCTCAAGAACAAAAGGAGGAGGAGATTTTTATGACATGAAAATTGAAAAAAACAAAGTATCTGTGTTTAGTTCCCTTTCCTTGTGGATAATTTGAAGTGAATTTTACTATAGTGTATATTCCATGATTGAGCCCAAAGCCTTGATCTATGTAAAAAATGCCTGGACCTGAATGTGGCTGAAGGATGATATTCAATATGTTACTGTGATTAAATTGGTCATTTAAAGAGATCTCCAATATTCCATTAGTTTTTGATCCTCAACATCTATTGCTAACTTCATAGGAAGCAGAAGCATATCAAGAGAACTAAAAAGTTAATGGTTTTAGGAAGGAATCTGAATTTATTCTAGAAGAATAATTGCAAGTATGTGTGAAAAAGAAGTACAGAGAGGAATTGCATCTGTGTCTTCAAAAACTGGATTGCTGATTGCCTTTTCTGGGAGGTAGTGAAATGAAAACAAATATATTTCCAATTAAATAGCTGGATCAAGTGGTAACTCTCTGTGCACGCTCTTGTATCATTCTATTATTTTTGCTAAAGTTGTCATAAATGAATAGTACTTGCTAGAACATGAAATTTTAAAAAACCCAAAGAATTGTACGTAGACTGAATTATAAAACCATATAAAGCAAACCTTCCTACAAAGGGCAAAGGCACCCGGCACGTGAACATGCATACATATACACTAACACTCAGCACATACTCCGCTCAACTCTCATGATGACTTGTGAAGGAAAAACAAGGATAAACCAGAGTCTCAAAGACTTTTAAGATAAACATCAAACTTGACTGGATTATTTAGCACTTGCTCAGTTGCTCAGGAATCTAAGGCAATAAGCCTACTTCAAAATACGAAATTACTCTCTAAATATTCCCTTTAGTCACTAGATGAGTAGAGATAAATGATAAGCTATTGCTGTTTTCCCAATCTACTTTCAAAGCCCATTACGAAAATAAATGTGTGTTCTCTAGCAGTTCTAAAAAAAGTTTGAGTGATAATTTTTCTTGTGTGATTAAAAAAAAAAAAGAAATCGATGTCCATATTTACTGAAATCTTGCTTTTAGTTACATTCAAAAACAAATACAGTCCAGTTTTCCTTGGTGGAAATCTTCAGTCTATTTCTCTTTTGACTATAAAACAATCTTTTGGAACAAAATGCATTGGCAGTGCAAAAAAAAAAAAAAGTCCATAAAAATAAACTAATGACTGAAGTAAGCATTCAAATGAGTTCTTTGCCAGGTTATCTGCAAGCACAAGACTCTACTGTCATGTTAGGATATACTTTAAGCACTACATTCTTATTTTCATCAAAGAACAAGATACTGAGTGAGGACATCTTTTCTGGTACACAGCAAGGCTCAGGAATCCCAGGAACAACCCCAACAGCTCTCACTATACTCTGGATGGTAGCATGATTTGATGGCTTCAAAGACTAGAAAAAGAAATGAGAGAAGGACACACAGGTTAGATGGAACTGCTTTTCCAGTACTCACTCCTCATCAAATAAAATGCCTCCAGAATGAATTTGTTTCAACAGCTTAATAAAGCTCTGGCATTGTTATATATTCAGCCCAATCTCTTATATCTCCATCACCACAATGGTTATTGTTTATTAAGTGCCCGCTACATTCCAGGCATGTAGTATCCCTAATCCTTACAGCAAAACTATCATTTCTTACATTTTACAAAGACTCAAAAAGCTTAAATGATACGTCTAAGGTCAAATAACTAGTAAGTGGTAGAGTAAGGATTTGAACCCAGTTCTCTCAAAAAGAATTGTTTAATTTTAAACATCTCAGTCCCCAAATATGGAATTAATACATTCAAGGATGTTTTCAATAACAGGATTGCATAAAAATGGTTTGTTCTTGACCCTGTATTAATTATAAAGAACTCTAACAAGTATCCTATTTAACAGAGACACATTACTGCCGCTGCTACGGTGATATTTATGCATTGTTGTTAAAATAAAACTAAGACAGAGGGGCACTGATTTGTTTATTTAATGGCTGACAAGAGGATGAATTGGATGGTCACTATTTTACTATGTATTCAACTTTCCTTAGAAGTGGAAACTGGGGTTAAGAGGACCACACTACTGGCCACTGGAGGTCACTGTTGCTCCATGGGTTTAGACAAACAGTAGCGTGTGTTCTAAGAATGGGCCCTGTCCTGTTGGAACATCCTAGGGGCCTATCCTAATCCCATGGATGCCAGAAGTTTGACCAAAGAAGCCTGGGTAAAACTCTTACCTGAGAAAATGAGAAATGAGAGCATTAACATCTATGTGAAACATGTGGTTTTATTTAGAGGTCCCCATACAACTCTGCTCTACCTAAAAGCTTTGAAGGGACAGTCACTTTTGCAAGCCCAGAATGTTAGGTATTGCTAGAGTGGTGAGATGAACTTCGTAGAAGATGCAATACTTTTCAACATCAGTTCTCCCCAATATCTCTTTTAGGCAGGTGAAACTAGTTTGCCAGAGACCAAGACAGTAGGATTTAGATCAAAACTCTGAATTTTTAATTTCAGGATTTTAAGCCTTGTTCCTCATGTCTCAGAAGCAACCCTGCCCCAGCGAATTCATATTTCAATTTCAAACTCCTAAAACTCCCAGCATGGGAAACTGGAACAAGCTAGAAGGTTAAAGGTACATACAAGCCAAGGGAGAAGCAAATAATATAGAAAGCATTACATACTGTAAAAAAAAAAAAAAAAAGAATTCTTTTTTGGAAGAGAAAGGGCAAGTCTGATTTGTCTCATCCCATCTTTCAATTTCAATGAAAGAAAATTATCCTTACATTAAACTTCACCTTTATTGTGAATAGGCATAAATCATTATTAAAAAATTAGTCTATGACAAGCAATTGTTTTTACTCTTTCTTCCTAGAGACTTTAAATATATGTTAAAAAGAATAGTTAACTTTCAATTAGTTAGTTTTAATTAATTGTAATTCAGGGTATTCTCTCCTTAAGGAAAGGAAGTCCATGCAGTTCTATTTTGCACATTGTGTGCCCTAAATCATCAATAAAATATGTGTAACAGGGCCGGCCCCGTGGCGCACTCGGGAGAGTGCGGCTCTGGGAGCGCAGTGACACTCCCGCTGCGGGTTCGGATCCTATATAGGAATGGCCGGTGCACTCACTGGCTGAGCATGGTGCGGGAGACACCACACCAAGGGTTGCGGTCACGAAAAAGACAAAAAACAAACAAACAAACAAACAAACAAAAAACCCCCAAAAGAACAAAACAAAACCAAAAAATATGTGTAGCATACACAAACTGCAATTGATCTTGTAAAATTGAGGTCAATAGCTATTGCTCGTTATTTCACCAGTACTGGTAATTTCTAAAGAAAACTTTTTGCAGCCATCCTTGTCTCTATTGATTTAAAGTTACTTTTAAGACTCAATCATCCAAACTGCTTGTCATAAGGCCCCAAAGGATTTCTTTTTAACATGAATTTTCTGACATTATTCTGTTATTTTAATATTTAATGACTCTTGTAATATTTAAATTTTATATGAAGTGGATCTACTTAATTAGATGAGGTCTGGGGCAATAAATACTGCTGTGCGTTGCTATTCCTCAGTACCTACAACAGTGTACACTCTAGGCACAGAATAAATTCTTGTTAAATGAATAAAATATAAGAAATAGCATACTCTCCATTTTACCTGTTTCTGTGGAAATAATTCCCATCGACAAAAATAAAAGCTTCTGTGCAAATGACCTGGTGTCGATATGGAAAATATTCATGGGTGTTTCCTAGGAAAATTCCTGTCCTTTTAAATTTTTTTTAAGCTCTAACTCAGAAATGATAGATGCAGAAACTATGAGTATATGAGTAGTCTCTAGTGGGCTCACCGGAATTCAGGCACAAGCCCTTGATTCTGGGTTGGTGTGTCTTACGAAGAACCTCTCAGATTACTAGGGAGTTTCCCCTTTTTTCCCTCACTATGGAATCCTCTGATCAAGCTGCCATTACAGAAATAGTTATGTCATGCACAAAAGATCCATGCAGTGATTTGCTGGTGTGAAGCATATTGCCAGTCCATAATTTTTGTTTGTTTTTGAGTTCAGATCATGTTTCTCATGACTCTCTTTACTGAGCTTAAGAAATATATCAATCACAAATGCAAATCTGTGCTATTTCCCTCACCAGTCTCTCTTTTTAAGAGGGTGAAACATAACTTCAACATCAGTTTAGGTAAATTTTTGCTTAGGTAACTCAGTACATCAAGATTTGGATTTTTTTTAGATTTCACCTTCACAACCAGAGATTAGAGTTGGAAAATTCAGGAAATTGAGGGTGTATCATTTTGAACTCATTAAATATGAACTTTTTCTTTATATGGGATACTTGGTTCAAAGTGCTTAGATATTTCCATCTAATTCTGTATTTTTGCTACCCCTAGCTTTACAATTTCTTACAAAAATAACTTTATTCCTTTAATCCTTGTTGGTTCTTTTGAATCTCTATCAACAACAATGGCTCAATCGTTTTCTTCTGAAATTTCTGTTTTCCATCTCTGCTAAGGTGGTGAGGGGAGGCAAAGGAAGAGAACTCAGCTTTAGCTATCTGGGTATTTTTCATCGTTTGGCAGAATTCCAAGAGTCTCTCCCTGAGAGAGCAGATTGGCTGTAGGAGCTGGAAATCAGAAAAATTCAAACTGCCGTGTCTGTGAATGAAATCTACAGTGGTTGGGCCTGCACCTGCCAAGTTGTGTATGATGTCCTCGAGTTGAATTTGATTACAAATGCATTATCAGGGGAGAGTATGTCATCAGCTAAGAGCCTTCATTCCTGACCCGGGCCATAATAGGGTTTTGCTCCACGCTCTCCTAGTCCAGCCCACATGGGTGTGATAGCCCAGAAACTATCTAATTGGAATCAGTGAAAGGGCAAAGCCTGGAATTTGGGAAAGGCAGAACACAGCTGTTCTGAATTACAGAACAGGTTGTCGACTTTTGCAGACAAAGAGTCCCGCCACATAGAGCAGGCTTTTGCTCAGGAGGCCGAATGAAAGGAGGGTCAACAGAGGAGTCCGGTCTGGGAGAACTTTTCTCTGGGGCAAAATGTATATTTAAAGTCTGAAAGTTCTTTGGCGTCTCAGTTATTCCGCATGTGTTGTACTGATATGGTCAGAGACCTTTATTTTCCTTTGTTGCTTGGACTCTATTTTCATCTAAATGGTTGTCATATTGGACATTGTGCTGATAACAGTGATAGTCATTAATTAACCCTGATGTAGCAACTTCATATTGCCTCATGTTTCCCATCCTTTTGGTTACTGTGCCACTTGAAAGATACAAAGCCTGGAAGTCTTAAAGGAAACCACTAGAAAGCTTTAAAATTCAAGCAGATCCACACAAAGTGATGAGAGATTGAGAACTCTGTGTAACAGCCAAACTTCCACTCTCAACTTGGCAAAAGGAAATCCCAAGCTCAGAGAGAAAACTCCACACTTAGCCCTGTTATGTCTCTCTGGAGTTCTGATGCTATTCCAAGTTCTGACAAATATTATGAGTTCAGTTGCTGCAACTGATGCTCTCCTGATTCTATTACTCTCCAAAGAAACCCCCGCTGGAAGAGCTCATCAGTTGTCGAACTTACAAGGAGAATCCTATTTTGTGATGTTTGAAAAGGGACTAGAAACATTTAGAAAACTTTTTCTTGCCTTACAACTTTTATTCTCTTGATCCCTGTCCCTATGTAGTCTTTCTTCAGCCTCCTACATTTAATTTTCTATTCTCCTCATTCTCAGCAATGAGCACTAATAATAATATCAATAGGAAACATTTATTGAGCACCTACTATGTGCAATGTGCTCTACTATCTCATTTTTCCACTATTTTTATTATGTAGGTACTATTAATTTTATTATATACTATTTTACACATATCAAAGATGATAAAATTAATAGGTAGGCAGTTTGAGTAATTTCTCCAAAGAACCATAGCTGGTAAGTGGTGGAACCAAGACCAAAGCCAAAAGGATTTGACTCTCGATTTTGCTACTCAAAGTGCAATTTGTGGATCAGCACCATCAGTATCACCTAGGAGCTTGTTAGATATGCAGAATCTTAGGCTTTGCTCACATGTCCACTGGATCAGAACCTACGTATTAAAAAGATTGCTGGCAATTTGCAGGCATATTAAGTTTAAGAAGCTCTGCTATGACCAAGAATGTACATTTAATTATTCTGCTACACTAACATACTTCTCTTCTCAAATTTATCTCTGCTGTTGTTAACTTATCCCTAATGAGTTTTAAAATTATTATTCTTTAGATCACTGAGAACCACGGTGAAGCTCTTTCAAGCATCAGCAAGTTTTCAAACAGTAAATGCAAGTAGAACCAACAGATGAGAGGGACAAGTAGGGAGTGCTTGTGGAGGGATGAAGACCAAGCCAGTTCTCCAGAGCTGGGGTTGAAAAGCAAACCAACTATGTCCACATTATCATGACCTGCTGGGTCCTGACAGTTGGAGTCAGGAGGGAAGAGAAAAACTCCTTCCCCAGGCTACCCAGAAGAAATTACAGTTTATGAGAATGAGGGGGATTATTTGGAAGAGCCTGGGACCCACCTAAAATCAGTCATCCTGGGTTTAAAGACAGATTTTGAATCCATTCTTGCCTCACAATGCCACAGGGCAAGCCACACTGTAAGATAAAGATTCATCACTGCTTGTTGCATTTGTCATCTTTGTTGGGTACGTGTTTTTAAGTGTTATCTCAGCTGAATGAGTTTGATCAGGGAAATGTTCTTTGTAACTATTAAACAAGGTGAGGTTGTTTATATAATTATAAATATACATCATCCTTACTTTGTGTTTGGGTTTACAAAACACAAAATCATCAAAAATCCTTGGGAGAGACAAGGTCATAGAAAACATAGAAAGCTCATCTTTCTGAGGCATTCTACTAAGAAAATGAAATAATATTTCAATCAAGTTTCTGGCCCTGAGGCTGCCCTGGCTTCAGGCAGTTGGGCCTTTGCTGTTATGTGTGTGTTAGTTACTCTTGGCATACCAATGATCACAAGACGAGAATGCGAAAATGCTATTTTAAAGACCTGTAAGCAGAAATTGGTCACTCTTGGAGGCAAATTTTTTCTCTCCATTATTATACAATAGCAAAAATTGATTCACTTCAACTTTGGCAAAAAACTCTCTTCTTCCTCTGAATTCTGTTCTTTGAGCTGCTTTTTATTGCGTAATAGATTCAAACTGTTACAAGCCGAGAATGGAAGTGCAGCAATAAGTTTAATTGAAGGCCGAGGGTACCACTATATGTTACTATAGAGTGTACTATTTCCACTCTAAATTCAAAGAGTGCAGCCACTTGGACTTACTGTGCAAGATAGAGGTGGGGTTGGAGACACTTCTGAAAGATGTATCTGTCAGGATACTGAGTACTGACATGATAAAGTACAGTCCCTACTGATTTTGGAACAGACACAGGTAAGCTCTGACAGACTGAAATGGGACTTGGAAGAAGTTTACAGGCCATTGTATCCTTTTTTGCCTTTCTTTTTGATGTTTAGCAGGGAAGCAAATGAAATAAGCATCTGGTGGATTTCACAAGGCCAGTTTACCTGGCCCAACCCTGATCCTGACTTCTGTGGGGACAACTCATCTCACAAGAGACTATTTATCAAAAAATGTTCTGCATCAGGGCATCAATCCCATTAACCCTTCCCTTTGTTCCCATGACATCCACTCATTCCCTGAATACCCCCTCAAAGATCAGCCTTCTCCCATCGGGGGCTTGCTTATTGTGGGCTGGTGTAGACTCACACATGACCACACAGCTGAATATGCGCCATGTTTGGAAGCAACACAAAAAGCATATTTTGCACAACATTTTTTCCTCATATCCTTCTTCATACCAATTCTAACTTCATGTTATTTAACAACATTAAAGAAAAATCAAGCATACCCATATTACCTATTATACTTGAGAATGTAGTAAATATGGATCCAGATGGATTTTGTAAATGAAGACACATACTCAACTTAGCGTGTGTTTCTACCCTATGGAAATAGGAAGTAAGTACAGGGCAAAGAACAATGGCTACCTTTGGCATGGGGAATTGGCATGCTCCGGAGCAATAATAGGCATCAAAGGACTTGGGGGAGATAATCCATTCGCTCCAGCCAATATCCGCAAAGTCTACTTTAAGATATCTTCTAGCACAATTCCGAGGTTCAATCCATTGCTTTCTTCTTGCCTTCTTCAGGGTCTGTTCATCAAACTGGAGCGTCTGGCTCTTCTGGTGAGGTCCCTTTCTCTGTTTCTTTTTGCTCTTACTTTTCTCAGGGGACTGAGTCTGAAGGGTCTTGTAAGGCTTTCTCTCCTCCCATACCCCATCCTCCTTATACTGATATTCTGCCCCAGGAAGCTCATTGTTCTGCAGAGGCAGCAAGACCCCAGCAGAGCGCTTCTTCCTCCGTTCAACAGAAAGAGCAGCTCCAATGTGGCTATCCAGTTTGGGCACAGCTCCAGTGGGGAAATTCCGGTGTCCTTGTAAGCTAGATACCACACTTTCTGGCTCAGAAATGGCAGCATCATTGGCATATACCAAGATATAAGGTTCCAGAAAAGGTAACATCCTCTTTGGCAGCTGGTGTCCTTTGGAGGTAATGTTAAATCCTATAAGGAACTCCTCATTTTCCTTGGCCTTCCTTAAGAGTTGAGTGATGTCTTTAGACAGCCAGGATGTGATGTCTCGATTGGGTTTGGTTACATCAACTGACAGATGACCCAGGAGTTGACTTTGGTTTCTGCTGGATTTGAGGGTCCATGCAGAGAGGTCTATCTGAATGTGTTTCCGCTGAGTATGATGTGAGCATCCTCGGGACATTAAACAACTCAGGCTGATGTTCACTAGCTCTCCAATATAGAAGTACAGTGTGGCAGACAAAATATTTTCAGACTTGGTTAGAGAAGTCACATTAAAAATATGCAGTCCCTTGCTTGCTAGGGTTCCTAGGAAGGAAAAAGAGAGAGTAAACTAAAGTAATCAAGACCCCTACCTCACACCATATACAAAAATTAACTCAAAATGAATCAGTGACCTAAACATAAGAGCTAAAACCGTAAAATTATTAGGACAAAACATAGGGGCAAATCTTCATGACCTTGGATTTGGCCATGAATTCTTAGACATAACACCAAAAGTGCAAGCAACAAAAGAAAAAAATAGATACATCAAAAAAAAAAATAGATAAATTAAAAAAATAAACTGGACTTCACTAAAATTAAAAAACTTTTAATAGATACATCAAAAAAAAAAAAATAGATAAATTAAAAAAATAAACTGGACTTCACTAAAATTAAAAAACTTTTGTAGATACATCAAAAAAAAAAATAGATAAATTAAAAAAATAAACTGGACTTCACTAAAATTAAAAAACTTTTGTGCATCCAAGGACATTATCAAGAAAGTGAAAATATTTGCAAATTATATACCTGATAAATCTAGTTTTCAGAATATATAAGTAATAGTTACAACTCAACGACAAACAGGGAAACAAATCAATGAAAAATGGGTAAAGTACTTGAATAGATATTTTTTCAAAGACGATATACAAATGGCCAACAAAAACATAAAAAGGTGCTCAACATCATTACTCATTAGGGAAACAAATTAAAACAACAATGAAGTACTACTTTACACACACTAGGATGGCTCTAACAAAAAACAAAAAAAGTGAGGATGTGGAGAAAGTGGAACCATCTTGCATCACTGGAGGAAATGTAAAATAGTTCAGCTGCTACGGAAACCAGTTTGGCAGTTCTTTAAAAAGCTAAACATGAAGTTACCATATCATCCAGCAATTCCACTCCTAAGGATACATCCCAAAGAATTAAAAACTGGTACTTGAGTAAGCACACATTTATAGCAACACTATTCACAATAGCCAAAAAGTAGAAACTGTTCAAATGACCGTCAATGGAAGAGTGGATAAAGAAATTGTGGCATCCCAAAGAATTAAAAACTGGTACTTGAGTAAGCACACATTTATAGCAACACTATTCACATTAGCCAAAAAGTAGAAACTGTTCAAATGACCGTCAATGGAAGAGTGGATAAAGAAATTGTGGTATACCTATACAATGGAATATTATTCTGCCATGAAAAGAAATGAAGTACTGACACATGCTACGGTGTGGATGAACCTTGAAAACATTAAGCTAAGTGGAAGCCAGACACAAAAAGTCACATATTGTTTGATTCCATTTATATGAAATATCCAGAATAGTTAAATACATAGAGATAGTTGCAGATTGGCGTTTACCAGCAACTAGAGGCAGGGGGAACTGAGGAAAAATCCTCAATGGTTACAGGATTTTACTCTGGAATGGAGGAAATACTTTGGAATGAGATAGACTTTGTGGTTGCACAGCATTGTGACAGTGTTAATTACCACTGTATAGTTTACTTCAAAATAGCTCATTTTATGTTATGTGATGACTTTTACTTCAATTAAAAAAAAGGAAAAGAAAAAAGAAAACAACAAAATTATGCAGTCTCTTCTTTTTGAGAGTTCCTGGGAAGGAAAAAAAGGAGAGTAAATAGGAGTTATTTTAAAAGCCAGAAAAAGATTAAAGCCATTTTTTACTAATTTGCACTTCACTGAAGCACCATAAATGTGTGAAAATTCTAACACAGTAGTTAATTAATGGGATGAGAGCTGAGAGTGGGAAACTACTGAAACCTATTCCCTATAAAATTTTTAAAGTATTATAGCAGCTTCTTGTCTGAAGCATGTATAGCCTACTGGTTATAAGCATAGGGTTTAGAATTAGACTTGCCTTGATTCAAGTACTGGCCCATCTACTTATTAACTCCATAGCTCTGTGCAAGCTAATGTTCTCCTTCATAAAATGAGATATTACCTACCTCCCATGCCATAAGAATTAAATGAGATGTGTGCCAAGCAGTTCATAAAGGGTCTAGTAGGTATTTCTTAAATATAAATTATTATTGTTTTTAGTTCTGATATTAACAGTATTATGGGGATTATATCTTCTTCTACCTGCCTTAAAAAATGTAAGATGTAGAGTAAGCATTGGGTAAGCAGAACAATATATCTCCATAATCACAAAATATATCTGAAAAAATGAGCCACAGATTCAAAGATGTCCAAAAAATAATGCTGTTGCGGGGCTTGTCTGAAGTTTCTGACATTACATCTATTAAAAGTTATAGCTCAACAAACGTGATTGAAATGGTTCAATTGTATATCCAATTCTCCAAATCCAGGAGTGAGAGAGAGTAAGAGAATAGGAGATGGATTAGCAAGGCAGAAGTTGGCTACTTCTCTTAAGATCATCTAGGAGGTTATCAGTAAAACTGAGGTGAGATCTCCAATCCTGGCATGGGTCACCAGAGCCTAAGCCCTCTCCATGCACTTGTTCCATATACATATTTGTTTCAGAAACACACACGCAATCGTGAAATTATGTTCTTGATCAAAACCATGTTTCAGTCAAAACAAAACATTTTTATAAAGATGTGGAAACTTAAAATGAGTTCATTGAGTCCCCAAGCACAAGGGAAGTGTGATGGAAAACATATTTTACTCATTTTTAACATTGTGTGAAGGAAAAGGAGGAAACTTCCATTTGTGCACATTTGTATAATCCATGACACCAGCATAATATTTTACAGACTTTTATAACAAAGCCATGGCATCAGGGTTGTTCTGAGACTCTAGCCTTAATTCACACCAGTCATCATAGCATACACTTTTACCCAAACTTCATGTAGCAGATGGAAATTTAAAATGCAAGGAAGAGAAGTCACTCTGTTCTAAGTATGTGGCAATCAAATGTTTGCCAAACAAACATTCTGGCACGGAATAAATGAACTCTGTGGTATATGGGTGGCAGCATCTTAATGGGTAAACTAGTTCTGCCCCTTTTCCCCACATTTTGCTTCAAGATGGTTCCTTCTTTAAAACATGTTTTCAGTCACCTTATGACCTGCTGTTAATTAGCCTACACCCCTGTGTCTAATAAGCAACACCTCAGAAAAGTCTCTGAATCTGTCCTACTGCCTCTTCTGATTGCTTTCATTTTAATTCAGTGCATTATTTTGAAGTCAAAGCCTACGGCCCAGTTCCAGTTCCAATACATCCAGTAGTAGTCCTCAGGAAAATAACCTAAACTCTTTAAATCTCAGTTTGCTCATCTGTAAAATGGGCCCAGTAATATCAATTGCATTATTGTTGTGAGGATTAATTGAAAGAATGCAGGTAAAGCACATAGGAAAATACTCAAAGGTTAACTAACCATAACTGTAGTGTCCAGTATGACAACGCCTAGCCACTCAAATTCAAATTGAAATGTGCTGGAAGTATAAATACATACAGAATTTTGAAGACTTAATACAAAACTGAATGCAAATTACACATTAATATATTTTATACTGAATATGTGTTAAAATGATAATATTTGATATATTGGGTTCAATGTATTATTTTATTAAAATTAATTTCACCTGTTGCCTTTCACATTTTTAATGTGGCTACTGAAATTTTTAAATTATATATGTGGCTCACATTTGTGGTGCATTAAATCTCTATCGTGCAGTGGTGGTCTAGAACAACCACTAGTTTTGTGGTCATATATTCCAACAGGAAAAAAAAAGGCATTTTTTTTCCCCAAATGCAGTAGAGAATTAGGATTTTTCTAAATATAAGTGTGCAATGAAATAGTAAATTAGGCAAAAGATTCCCTTCTCGAAGTGTAACATTCTTTCTTTATGAAGAACATATTAGATGAAGATAATTTTGGTGATTACTTTTTAATTTTTCCTCTAGCTATAGATAATCATTTCAATCTGCAATGAAAAGTCTAAGACCAACAAACTGTTCTAAAATAGAGCTAAATGGGCAGTTTAGCAACACTGCCTTATAACAGAGATTATATACATAGCTTCAATTGAGTTCTTTGTGTATTACACGCATAAACATACTACAACCAGCAAAGAACAGAGGCCAAAGCAAACAAATGTTTTATGGTAACAAATATTAATTGAACACCTACTAGGTGCTGGACCCTGGGCTGGGTCACAGGGCTTCACAAATAGACACTCCTGTTGACACTGTGATGGGGAAAAGGATGCATGAGCAATATTCAGGTAGCTATGCCGGGATCATGATAGCAGCTGTCCAGGATGTTAAATATAATCTTGGAGCAAAAGAATGAGGAATTAACTTTGCCCAGGTAGGGGTAGAGGGACATACAGTGAAGTGACTTTAAACCAGACTTTTAAAGATAAAGGGAGAAGGGAATGTTGAGGAGGAATGGAAGGAACGTGTTCTAGCAGTATGCAATGTTGTATATTTAGAAGCTTTTGCATAAAGAATATTGCCAATTTTTGAATAGAAATAATAAAAATGCTCCAGATTAACCTAGTTATTTGAAGTCCTAACAAATGTTTAGCTACTCAAGTTCAGAAAAGGAATGGACAGCTTCCATTTAGCTGCTAACTAAAGGTGTTATGCTATACCCCGTACCTGGTACCTAGTGTTTTTGCTTTTGTTATTTCCACCCAGGTTGAAACTGCCTATTTTAGATAATCTCTCTCTTGTATTATTATTATTATTTTTTTTTTTAGGCATAAGCTTGAAGTGTCAACCATTCCACAGAGCACTCTTTGGCTTCTCTAATCCACATTTATTTTAAGTTAATTAAGTGCATGATCTTCAAGCATTTAATTTGTGTATAAGTCAATGCTCTTCCCCACAAAGCAACCCAACAATATTTACTGAGCATTTACAATGGACAAAAAACAGTATAAGAAAGTTGTATGGAGCTGAGCAAATGAGTATAGAGGAATAAATAAGAATGAGATAAATATCTTACTGCATTTAGAAATACATGATAGTAATATCTACTCAATTACTTTCATGTTCTTTTATTTTCTATATTTTATATTAATTTAACTTTTCAAATGAGTATCTTCCCATACTTAAGAACAGGAGTTTTGTGTTAGGTTTCTCTCCTCCCTGTGAGTTGTAGTACAGATTTATTATGCACATAAATATCTATGTTAAAATATCAGTGAATAAAACATGCTTTAACGTTCACTTTTTCTATTCTTCTGAAATATTCAAATACTTATTTATTTGGAATTATTGAATCAAACTTGAGGTATACTTTCTGATTAATGAGAACAAATTGATAAAATAATAATATAAAACACAAGAGTGGGTTTTATCAGGCTACAAAAAATAGCTTAAGCATTTTTAGACTGTGGATAGTATTTGGGTACTCAGAAATATTAACTGTATGCTATGCCAATCTACATATATCTACAGTTGCATGCCTCATTCTGGGTGTTCTCATTTTACTAGTTTATTGATACAGAAGAGAGCAACTAGGAAAGTAACCAAGATGCTAAGAGGTCTAGAAACTATCTCTTTAAGTTTTAGTTGAATAAATAAGAGTACATGGCCTGATGGAAGAAAAAAAGATTTAGCAATGATGTGAGAATTATTTTCAGGTACTTGAGGGGCTTCAGAGAGATCAGAGTTTTTCTTTCCAGTGTCAAAGATGAGAATAAAGTCCTAAAGGTAGTAATTTAGTGGTGCTGAATCCAGGCCAATATAAGTTATGACTTTCTAACTCTGACTTAGTTGAGACCCATCTGCGGTACTGGAAAAACTGGTCACAAATCAAGACTATTACAGGAGGATTCCTTTATGGTAGGGTAGGTAGGGTGTCAAATGTGAACCAGAGAACTTCTCAGATCCCTTGCAATTTAACTACAACAGGCTTTGTTTCTAGCTCTTCCCTAAGAAATATTTTTGATACCAAAATATAGCTACCAATAGGTGGTGCTCTTTTACTGTTGGCTGGCACTAGAACAAGCCTGGATTTTCCTTGCTGGGAATATATCTACTGCAGTTTAGTTAGCATTTGGCACTGGCGTTATAATCACATATTTTGAATTTTCTAGAGTAGTAATATCTGCAAATTGAAAAGGGGTTTAGAAGTCAGGTGAGTTTCTGAGCAAGTTATCTCTTACACACTTGTTGAGACCGCATCTGCTCCTGCTTCTCTCTGAAATGCCTTTACTCATGCTTTTTCTCATGATAATCCAGATTTGTGTTTTAAGGCAAAGGTGAGGCACCACCCCTGTAGACAAGCTTGTCCTGACAACCCATTCTCTTGGTTAGGACCCTGCCTCTATTACCATTTTCATCACACTGTTGGCTCCTTCTGAAGACCACGAACTCTTTAAAGACAAGGTCCTGGGTTATTTCAGAGTCTTCGGCCCCTAGCATAGGCTTGACCCTTAAGCAGTTCTCAGTAGATACTTCTATGAAAGAAAAGCTCCAGGAGTAGCTGTGGCAGGATCCAGGGAGTGGTAAGGGGAATTTCACCTTTGTGCTGGCCCACACAGAACGTTTTCAAAGGGAATTAGAACACACAATGGAAAGCTTTCTATGTAAAGTCTGATTTTAAAACAAATAGACTAAATTAAATCTTGATGATTAGTTAAATCCCTAGGAAGCAGAGAAAACATTTTAGTCATACAGGAAATATGTAACTAAGAACAACCCCCTCTGCCCCAACCCTTCTTTTTCCAAACAAAATATAGCTGCTAGAAATGCCAGGGGTGCCTAGGACAGGGTCACATGCACCTGTAGTCACTATTTGCTGCTGATTACTTAGTCAAGACAGCAGTTTCTCTATGCTGCCTTCGACTTTCAGGTACAGGCAAGATGAAGAGTTTCTAAACAGAACACAAAGTCATAGAAATTTTTCTTGCAGAGTCCCAGTTGAATGACTGAGTTGTATGAGATCTCAAAACAACCATTCTCTAGGTCCAAAGTGAAAACATGGCCAAAGATGATATAATGTATGTTTTTCTAGAATAGCAAAAATGTTAATTAATCAGTTTATCTACTCTTAGCCTCCACCCAAGGGCATTCCTAGACTGTGAGCTCTTGGAGGGCAGACCTGTGTCATATAAATCTTTGGATTCCTAGTGCTTCACACAGTCTGGAGCATTTATATCCTGAAAAATATGTGTTAGATTGCTGAATGAAAAACTGTGTAAACTTACCAGTTTCAAAAGTGTTTCCTACTTAATACCAAAGTGAAAAAAACTTTTGTGTAGGTTCATGTCCCCAAAGTCAGCCAAAGCCCTTCTTGGATATAAGTACTAGATGGTGTTTCCCTTCAGTTCATTAGAAAGAATTATTATAACTGTTGTATATGACGTAGAATAATATTGCCATTTAATATATAAATGGTAAAGTGCCCCATGGGAAATTCTTTCAAGGCAAGTTTACTCCTAAACGATACTTTGCCTGGCTGATAGCTCTTCTACTATCTCTTCTTGTCTATTGACCATCTAATTCAACTCAACTGCAATATTTTTCCTGAATGCAAACTATATGCAAACTGTGCCAGGTCTTTGGAATATAGGATGAAATGAGACTCCTGCTGTGAAGAGACTTGCTTTGTAGGTCCCCATTCAAAACAACTTCCTAACAAATCTATTGGGTCACAAACTCTCTGCAGCTGTGAGAGAAGGGTAATCAGTCTTGATTAACATACTTTAAAGCCTTCTCCAGGGCAGAAACTGTCATAAAGATAGTAATATACCTTCCAAAGCAAAAGAAGCTTACCATTATATAAGTTAATAAACTCATGGAGAGGCTCACTCAAAGGGCCAAATGAGATCAGGAATAGCACTTTAATAAACCCTGGATTTCAGGTGCTGGTTACGACATAAAATACTCAGAACTTTAGGGACATGAGCTTAGAGCAGTGTTTCTCAAATATGGATCAGAAACACCTGGACGGCCTGTTAAAACACAGATTTCTGAACCTCACCCCCAGAGTTTGATTCAGAACGTGTGCGGTGGGCTGGAGAATTTCTAACAAGGTTCTGGGGATGTTGGTGCTGCTAATCCAAGAACCATACTTTGAGAACAACTAACTTCAAAAAATTTCTATGCAAAAGTGCAAGCCTGATCCACTCAGCCACCAGGGTCAGGATAGAAAGAGTAACTTGGTGAATGTAGGTCTAGGATATTGTAAGTAGATTGTATTACAAGAGGACTACCATCTCTTCATGTTTACGTTATTACCCAAACATACCTCATGCTACAAACAAATACATATTATCAAAATTTGAGATACACTTAAGGCTTTGTGGGAAGCTATAGGGAGACAATCTCATCTATTAAACTATTAAGAATAGCTCATTTATACAGGGCTTCTAAACTTTTAATGCATCTTCACTTTCTCAGTTGAGTGTCACATCTTTCTGTGATACAGACACAGGAGGTACGATTTAATCCATTTGATAGATGAAGAAACCGAGAATAGCAATATTAGATGACTTTACTAAATAGCGGTTCAGCCAAAATTAGAATTTACATCCCTTAACTCTCAGCCTTAGGTAATAGAAAAAAATCAAACTCTAGCAATCTTTTCTCTACTTGACAACCATCCATCTTAACCCACACATAAGTGCAGCAATAAACTCAATTCAGTCTTTAGATTAATTTCATACAATTAAATTAAACGTTTCTTTGAAAAAAAAGTATCTTGGACCTCAGTTGCTCTAACTGCATAACTGGGCAAAAAACCTTGCATTTCTAAAAGTATTGGATGTAACTATTTTATAAAAGGAATATTTTTAACTAGTTAATTTTTAAATTCACACATAATTGTACATATTTAAGGGATACAGTATGATATTTTGATACATGCATAAAATATGTAATGATCAAATCAGGGTAGTTAGCATATCTCTCACCTTAAATCTTTATTATTTCTTTGTTGATAATATTCAAAATTCTCTCCTTTAACTATTTAAAAAAATACAATGAATTATTGTTTACTATAGTTCTCCTATAGTGTTATGTAACACTATAACTTATTCCCCCTATCTAGCTGTAACTTTAAATCTCTTAAGTAACTTCTTCCTAGCCCACCCTCTGCCCCCCCTTCCCAGCTTCTAGTTAAACCACATTTCTACTCTCTGCTTCTATGAGATCAACTTTTTTAGCTTCCACATGAGTGAGAACATGTGGTATTTATCCTTCTGTGCCTGACATTTCACTTAACATAATGTCCTACAGGCTCTTTTGTGCTGTCGCTGCAAATGACAGGATTTCACTATTTTTATAAATGGAATATTTAAGAGTACCTTACTTAGTAAAGTAAGAACTCACTGAAGCGGGTAATGCAGTGGATCATTTTGTCTGAACATTTTTATTCATTCTCTGCCCAAATCCAGTCAACATACTGCTTTTACCAGGGTTATGTTGCCATGAGAAGATGGATCTTAAGGGAAGGTAAATTACTGAAGGAGTCGATGAACACACTATAGTCATTTGACTATATAACATACTTGCTGATGTCTTACATAAAGAGAAATCTATGCCTTTAAAAATATTATCCCTGAAAATATGTGTTCTCAGGACTACTCCTATGTATGCCAATATGCCAATACACAACCACTAGTAACATGTAACTAGACTAGCAATTTTATTGGTTGCTAAAAACATTCTATGAAGACTCTTTGGTTACATCATTATCATTTACTACTGTCCATAGTAGGTAATATCCTGGCATACTTTTGTCACTTGATTAATACTATGTCAAAATTTCCATTAAAAATTCTATTTTCATGGACTTATCATGGATTTACAACATAATTATAAAAATTCATTCAATTGAAACTTGACATAGGAAAGCTCAAGCTGAGACTATTTGTGATGCCAAACTTCTTCCCACTACTGCCACCAAAACAAAGTTATTGAGGCACTAATTACTAGGATACACAAATTTAACAGATGGAAAAACCATCAAAATTTGGGGAGACAAGTTCTGATACTGTAGCACAAAAACCCTGACTAGCCAATAGAAAATATATGCCAAGTTGCTCAATAATTTTCATGAGTGTTTGATAGGTATGATTTTTATGATATCTATTAAGTACAACAAATATTGGGGATTATATGAGGGATTTCATAGACATCTTGAGTAAATGTATCTTTCATCAAGACATTAATGGTGATAAAACATTAACAAAGTGATATTATGATCCATAGTGATCTTAATATCTTTCCTCAAATAAAGGAGCTTAGAATCTTTCCTCAAATAAAGGAGCTTTTCTTTTTAAAACATAGTTCCTGATATGAAATTAAATAAATGTTAGTCTTATAGAAGAAGAACTATAAAGGAGAACTCATAAAGAAACAGAGAAAATGAAATTTAATAACAGAAACTCTAAAATTATATTCAGTGAAGTTTATAACATAAAAGTAGGAAGATGGTACAATGCCAACTGGACCCAAGTCCAAAAGGTAATAATATAAGTAAACATCCTGAAATAGGTACTAAATGGGAAATGAGGAACGAGAGGGTTGTGGTATTCACTCTGAATATTGCATATCTTCTTTCCTGCTAAATTAGGAAGGCTTAGAACCAGTGTTTCCCCAGCTAGGCATCTGAAAACCACAGTTCTTTAAAATGTTCTCTCGAGGAGAAACTGTTCCTCTCTTAAGGGGGCTAGTTACATTTAAAGGCCCTGAAAGGTCCCACAGCAAAGAAAACTGATGACTTTTTCCCAACTTATTTGACCATGGAACTCAATTTTATGTAACACTGGTTAACAACTTGCAAAGACCTCTTCTTGCAAAATTTTCTCCTCAAAAATTAGATCAGGCTATTAGAAATAATAGAGTTTGAGATACATCTGAAAACCACAGTTCTTTAAAATGTTCTCTCTAGGAGAAACTGTTCCTCTCTTCAGGGGGCTAGTTAACATTTAAAGGCCCTGAAAGGTCCCACAGCAAAGAAAACTGATGACATTTTCCCAACTTATTTGACCATGGAACTCAATTTTATGTAACACTGGTTAACAACTTGCAAAGACCTTTTCTTGCAAAATTTTCTCCTCAAAAATTAGATCAGGCTATTAGAAATAATAGAGTTTGAGATGAGCTCAGTATATCTGAAACTCATCTGGCGAATACATCATGATGCCGATTTCTGGCTCCATTAAAGAAAGAAGTTGGACTTGTTTTCTTCGATGCCTTTCCCAAATACAAAATTCTATGCAAATATGCTTAAAAGCAGAATTGACATTCATCTTCCTATTTAATTTTTAGAAAATTCTGAAATCATCAATCAAGTACTTATGTACTTCCACTGTTGAGCTAAAATGTAAACCTCTTAATTCATTCTTAATAATGTATATATATTTAAATGTACAAATGTTCCTTGAGTGAATTATCTGCTTAGGGGATTTTTTAATTGACCCCCATGGTTTTTTGGTTCTTTTGAGTATGTCTACCAATACTACAGAGCTAAATTTAAATTATTTTTTATTTTCATTCTTTTTCTTTTTTCTATTAGCATGGATAATCAAGAATTCATGGTATTACGAATTTTTAAATGTCAGAGATTGTAATGCTGTCTTGCCTATTACAGTAAAAACTTCATTAAAGGCTATCATGTATTCAAAGTCGTGTGTAATTCAAAGCAGCTGCACATACTGCCCCTCCTCGGCAGATATACTATTGTCCTTTAAATAAAAACATCAAGTGCTCTTTAATTTCAAGCCTAGTTTCTAGGTATCAGGCATTTCAAGGTACCTATGTTTTAATAAAGTTATTATAGTCCCTTTCTATCAAACCCATTAAGCATGAGCTTTCTCACTGGTCCATGTATTTTACAGGAATGGCTCCTATTAGAGCAATCACTCAGCCTTTAATTATATACTATCTTTCCCAAACCCTTATATTTTAGCCTTGAACTTCAGAAACATGTCAAAATTATAACTTTCTATTTTTAAGCTTTTTTTTTTTTTTTTTTTTTTTTTT